>NW_026125877.1:0-145342 GCF_943737965.1 Phodopus roborovskii
CTCTTCCACAGTTTCTCTTCTGATTTTTTGTTTCCATTTCTTAATATATAACATACACAGTTTCTTAGTTTTTATTGGTGTCTATTGTTTGTTTTCATTTATGTAGTACTTTTCCTTGTGGCATGTCACAACCTCTGAATAGTCATATTAAGTTGAATGACTTAACAAAGCAAGTGTTTACATAATTACTACACAGGCAACAAAATTCAAAGTTTTCAGAGTTCAAAGATACACCCTATCCACTTCCAACTTTACACAGTGCCCCCTCCCCAGAGATTATATAATCTAACTATTTAAAACACAGATTTTACAATTTTATTACCTTTTTTTCAGGATTTTATTCTGCTGTGGTTTGAATGTAAACTGCCCCCATAGACTTGTGT
This sequence comes from Phodopus roborovskii, assembly GCF_943737965.1. Lineage (NCBI taxonomy): Eukaryota > Metazoa > Chordata > Mammalia > Rodentia > Cricetidae > Phodopus > Phodopus roborovskii. The sequence continues at coordinate 384 of NW_026125877.1, forward strand.
GATGGGCAGGTTGCTCCTCAGTAGTCTGTTCTGGAACATTGTTGAACCCCTAGGAGGTGGAGTCTTGCTGGAGGAAGAGGACCACTAGGGTCAGGCTTTGAAGTTTTATGCTCTGGCCTCACTTGCTTCCTGACTACAGAGGCAATGGAAAGGATTCACACTCCTGCTACCAGGCCTTTTCTACCAAGACATACTATATATCCAAAATAAGCCCTCTTTCCCTTAAGTGTTTTTCTGTTGTTGCTTTCATTTTCCTCTGTCAGGTATTTGGTCACAGGAACAAGGCAAGACACTACTATACCTTCCCACATACCATTGATTTATGTAGATCTGAATTTTATAACATCTTTTTCATGTTTTACTTTCTCTACTAGTCAGACATGCTGTATGTAGCTATAACCTGTACATTTTCACTACTCTGGACATAGCATTTGGGGATTTTATAAAACTAGACTGTTTTAGAACCAGCCATTAGGCTTTGATTTCCATGATAGCACACCAATGCTGTGCTTTAGAAGGTGGGATACGGAGCAAAGAGGGTGTGCATGCTACATTTACTGGGTCCAATGTGTTGCTCCACTCACTGAATCTTTTGTGAGTTTGATCTATCAGTCACAGAGAAAACTTACATCCTCTGTGATGATTGTGGGCTTCCGTCAGTGTGTCAACTTTTGCTGTAAAGGCCACTCAAATCAAAGTGTAGTTTTCCTACAGATGTAAACTTCCACCAAGTGGTATGGTAGGCTCTAGCAGTGCCAGGCTCTCCTTTTATAAACCTGCAGTGTTGTCTTGAACATGCACAATCCTGTCATCTCCAAGCCATACCATCCATGAACGCTGGCTGGCCATTTTGTTTTCTAGCCTTCTGTTCTGGTTTAGACCTCCAGCACAATGCTGATATGACTTACGGGCAACAGGAGAACTCACTGTGCTCTGGAGATTAAAATAGAAGCATGTCACATATCACTACTAATCATGATGTTGAAGCTTATCGAATTAAGACAAAATATGTCACCCTTTGGCCCTAAACTTCTGAGTAGCTTCCCCGTTTCGGCACAATGGACAAAAGCACTTGCAGTGACCTCTGAGAGGCTATGTGACCTGGCCCTTCGTTGCTTCCCCTGGCCAATTTTCCCACTATTTTCCCTGCTCACAGTTCTAGGCACAGCATGCTACCTGCTGTTCCATAGATACTTCATGTCTACACTGCTGTGACCTCTTCTGCAGACATCCCATGGCGAGCTCCCTTACTGCGTTCACGTCCTTGCTTAGAGCACATTCTCATGTGTACCTAGTGGCAGCCCTATTTCTCTTATATTTCCTCTAGTTACTCAGGCCAATTCTCACTTTTGGAAAAAAAAGATACCAAAGCTAGCATGGTCTCAAGCAATGTCCTGTGCACATGCCTAACTGACACGGTACCTTGTCAGTCTTCCTCTGGACCTTTGTGGCCCGGACAAACCTCTCCTTCCAGATGTGCTTCATGACACTTGAGGGTTTCCCTGTGTCCTTACAGGCTTCTGCTGTTTTGTCTTTGCTGCTTCTCCCTTTTCCCAGATTTCATGGTGAGAGAGCATCCTGTGTTCTCATCTCTACTCACTCCCTTGTTGGGACTGCCTCTGCCATATCTTAAAACTGGCTCTGTGGATGCTCCTATTGCTTTGTTTCTAATCCAGACCAAGCTGTTGAGGTTGAGATTGAACATTTACCCCTTTGTTGATACCTCATTTGGCAGCTCAGGATTATATAGAACAAAATTCCCACCTTTCTCTTTTTTTCACCTACACCCCAAGTCCCTATCTGATAATGAGCCTTACCTAGCAGAGGCTCAGCGGCAAACATTTGGATTTAACCCTAGTTCTCTTCAGTGAGACACAGTGGATAGGCTGTTTTACCTCCAAAACATATTCCAAAACAGATCCAAGCTCCAAGTTGGCAAATTGGAGAGACTCTGAACATTATCCACTACTGCTAAATATACACAGGACACCACACTTTATTTATATACTTCTTTGTTCTACCCCAAACAGGAAAACTCCAAATGTGCATCAGTAGTAAAGCAGATGATTAAATGATAGGCTGTTCACATAAGACAATGTTATACAACAATGAGAACAAGCAAATGATTATTCTGTGTAATAACAGAAATGAATCCTCAGAAATCTCACTCCAGGGGTGGATGGAGCAAGACTCAGTGGAGTATATAGGGTGAATGATCCCATTATAGTTACAAAGTATGACAAAAACTGACAGCCCAGATGAACCCCAATGCTATAAGTCAGGAGAAAGTATGTGGGAAAGAGAGAGGGGGCTCTGTGGGCACAAATAATGGGTGTTTCTTCAACTGGGCTCTGGAGGAATCCTGGAGGCAGGATCTCTGAACCCTATCCTGTGGTCTGTGTACTCTGCAGTCTGCTGAGTCTCAGACATTCTTCCCACCTGAACACTTCTAGTGTAACCTGCTACTTCTTACTTGTATCACCTTGCTCTCAAAAGACATTTAATGTTATTGTCAAGTTTTCATTATTCGAAGGATATCCACTTGGCAAAAACTTTCCATGTCCTTAAGTCTATGTCCTGACCTCATGGCTCAATAGTTAAGGGCACTTACTGCTCTTGCAGAGGACCTTGGTTCAGTACCCAGCACCTACATGGCAGTTCACAATATCTGTAACCCCAGTTCCAGAGGATTCAACACCCTCTTCTGCTCCCCCCAACACACCAGGCATACATGGGCACACAAAAACATGCAGGCAAAACACTCATACATGAGGCTGGAGAGATGGATCAGAGTTTAAGAGCACTGACTGCTCTTCCAGAGGCCCTGAGTTCAATTCTCAACAACCACATGGTGGCTCACAACAATCTACGATGAGATTTGGTGCCTTCTTTTAGCATGAAAGAATACATGCCAGAACACTTTATATATAATAAATAAAATCTTTAAATAAAAAACACTCATACATATAAAATAAATCCCAGCTCTTGGGAGACAGAGGCAAATGGATATCTCTGAGTTTAGGTCCACCTGGTCAACATAGCAGGTTCCCAGACAGCCAAGGCTACCCAGTGAGACCCTGACCCTAATCAATTCTCCTTGCCTGTCCCACAGGCATTCCTTTCCCTGCCCTTTCCCGAGTGAGGGTCACTCCTGAGCAGTGCCTGCGACCTGGGGTTCTCTTGATTTCAGACAGCATTGCCCAGTGCTATTGTCCCGCTTCTTTCATCACTGGCTTGTTCAGACCACTTTACTAAAGTTACATCTACAGTCCTCCAGCACTCCACCTCAAATTATTCTTCTGCTCTGTTACCACTGTTTAACACTTGGCAGGAATTTCTGTAGTAACCCCTAAAACATGTCCACCTAGAACCTAAAGGTTTTTTTTTTTTTTTTTCAGATGTAACTGAGAGTCTCAAGATGAGACCATCCTGGATTAGTAAGGACACTAAATCCAATAACAAGTGCACTTAGAAAAGAAAACACAGAAAAGAAGGTGATGTGAGAGTAGAACAAAGCTCTAAGCGATGTGGTTTTTAAGTCACCGAACAGATGGGTCCCCAGAAACCACCAGGAGAGGCCCATGGGACACATCTCGCAACACACAGCATGACCCAACTTACCAAATCTTGACCTAGGGATTCTGGCTTCTGTTAGTAAGAACTAATTTCTGTTACCTTAAGCCATCAACTGTGCAATTTCTTAGAGGAGCCATAGGAACTAATGCATGAAAGCACTCATTTCTTTGTTCATGCTGGCTCTCAAATGACACCCAACAGGCACTCAAGCAAATTTAAAAAAAATTGTTTTTAATTGTGAAGTTTACTAAATATTGTTGGAAATAGTCTAGATTTGGTTGGATAAACAAGTTATGATAGACTGTACACTGGATATTTCCCAACAAGAAACGAGATATACTAATGGCATCCACTCAGATGCAGGCAGATCTTAAATATTAAATATGCTTTGTTGATTGAAAGAAGCCACGTTTAACAACTAACTTATGATATTATTGTATGAATTCTAAAAAAAAAGGTACACTAAGCTATCAAAATAAAAAGCAGAACATTGGTTGCTAAGGACTCAGGATCCAGGAGAGTTATAGCAGAGGCAGAGAGAAATAGATATGCTATTTCCCAATTGTGGTAGTAGTTATGTGGGGATGTACATTTGCCAGAAATCATCATATATTTCCTCATAATGGATACACATTACCTAAAAGCTCTGATAATAAAAAGCAATTAAAAACTTAGGATAATATATAATCATCTAAAGCAAACACTATGCTCCCTAGAATAAGCCTAAAATGTTATTTTGAAGTCCAAAAATATGGTTAAGGCTATCCAGCACAAGAAAGATGAAAATATAAAACCAGAACAGCAACAGACAGTTCTTACTAAAAGGAACTTTACAAGACAACACGGATAACTGAATTCACACTGTAGACCTCTAGGACATTCTTCTTTTGCTATACAGATACCCAGCACAAACAGCAGAAAGCCCAGTCATGCAAACTCTTCTGGGTTGTAAATCGTGGTAAATAAGGATCTGGGAAGCAACAAGTTGATGGATGTTTATTCGGAGAGAAATCACTTACACAAGAAACAGATGATCGCCACAGGTTCCAGTTTCAAGGATGCCTCCAGATGCTCTGTCTCCAACCAGGAAGTAAGAACACTAGCTGGGGTCCGGTACCCCAGCCCCAGCCCTCCCACTCCGTGAAGGTCATGTCCACACCTGTCCCCACCCCCAAGGGGCAACAGGTGCAGGCAGGGTGGATATCTCACAATTCCCCATTTAGTCTAAAGAAGAGATTTAGGCTTGACTACATTGATGGGAGCTGTTCTGAGAGAGACAGATAGTTTGCTCTTTATGCACAAACCCCACTCTCACCCTTTTCTCTCTACTGTCCTTTTCTTAAAATGGATTACTTCAGATCACTGTTTGCAATTATAAACACTGGTTGAAGTATTCAAGGGTTTTGCTGAATATGATCAGAGATCAATCTTTTTTTTTCAAGTTAATTTATGGGCTCAGAAACATTGCTGGCAGCTTTCAAGTAACAGATGTTTACCAAGGAAGGAAAATTCCAGACCGTTTCATTGTGAATATTGTAAAACTGCTCAATACCGTGTCAGCTGACAAAGCCCAGCAAAATATATATATGGAGAAAGTGTCATAACTGAAATCATAAACCAGGGAGAGGCAGGCTGAAACAAGTATATGGTGTAATTACTTATGGGGTAGCCCCAAGGGAGAAGGAAAGGGAATCAGCAGGAACCTCAGGTGCAACAGAATGGCTATAGACCCTGGGAAGACAAGATACACTGAGCCTGAGAGCAACACTTTTTTTTTTTTTTGTATTTCAGATGACTGCTGTTAGGCAGTCTGCCTTCCTTACCTCCTGAAGGGCACACAAACTTGGGTGAGGCTGCACAGCTCTCAAAGTGCAGGTGGCAGAAGGCTGGCTGTGAGTTGCTTTGACAGAAGTTACAGGATATATATATGTATATATATAGTGAGCTCTTTTAGATTCAGGCACTTTATTACTTACATCAGGAACAACAGAGATGAAGCCAAAGGAGCCAGCTTCTCGGGTCTTCTTCCCGAATACCAAGAAGGACAACAGCTCATCAAAACAGGAAGGGTACCAGCAACAAGAGCTGTGAGATACTCTACTATTGGGAAGTCAAGTCTAGACCCCCTCCCCTAGCAAGTAGTTTTGTATTTTGCAAGTCCAAAGAAAGAAGGGTGTCAGTGGGAGATAGCTTTAGATGGCTTCACATACTCCTGTGTTCTGAGAGAATCAGAAGGCAGCCTGACAAGTCTGAGATTAGCAACATTAACACTTGTCTGTAAGAGCCACTCCCCTACCCACCCAGGAACTGCCATTGCTAAGAGAAGTACTATTAACAAACTCTAAAACAAACAAATAGAAAAAAAAAACATAAAGAAAAGCACCCAGGAAATGAAGGCACTAAGATCAAGATTTCAAGGCCAGTCTACCAATTATAGCAAGACCCTGTCTTTAAAAAATAAATAAAACCTATATCCAGTCAGTGGTGGTGCACGCCTTTAGTCCCAGCACTCAGGAGGCAGAGGCAAGAGGATCTCTGTGAGTTTGAGGCCAGCTGAGACTACAAAGTGAGGTACAGGGCAGTCAGTGACACTCAGAAAAACCCTGCAATTAACAACAACAACAACAAAAAAGCCATGTGCAATAAATGGGCTTGACATTGAATTGCAAAGACCTAGTCCAGGAATGTTTGTTTTTGTTTGGCCCAGGTCCAATTAATGCCTAGGTTTAGCAATCCAGGCACAATCCTCATCCCCATAAAGAGGGTACATTCCCAGTATCCTCACTCCCCAGTGGGACCGAGCAAGGTGTTCTCCAGTGCTAACATTCTTCTTTCCCACCCCTCATTCTATGCCTTTGTCCATCCAGGGATCCGCCCCTGTACTCCCAAGTACTTAAACCAAATCTCCAGGATTTGTGACAAATCCAAATAACAAACCTGACCCAGAAACATCCCTAGTAAAGAACTCTAGGCACCAGCACTCACAATTTAAAAGTTGGGATAAAGTCAGGCGGTGGTGGTACATGCCTCTAATCTCCTCAGCACTCAGGAGGCAGAGTTTAAGGCCAGCCTGGCCTATAGAGCAAGCACACTATATAGAAAAACCCATGAATCACCACGACAAAATAAAACCCAAAACACACCACACACACACACACACACACACACAAACACACACACACACAAATGGGATGAAGAAAAGGCAGATTCTGTTTAGCCACTGTTATCTCAGATGTCCCAGAAACATTTAGATGCATCGAGTGCACAGGCAGCAAAATGTGCTCAAAATCAGGTCCAGGGACTATAAAGGTTATAAAGGAGACCAAATTCTCAAATGCCATGCCTAGAAGTCCTTGTCTGAACTGGTGCTCTAGTTGGGAAGGAACGAAAACCATCTGGGTAGACCATGGTTTTCCAAATCCCCTGAACTCTGGAGTCACATTCCCTTCTTCTCCCATTACCTGGAACAGGACCTCTTTCCAGAACAGCCTAGCAAGGCTTATTGGTCATTCTGGATATCTGAGTCTACTCGTCTCTCAATCAGTGTGGAGAGCAGTGTTTCTGGTTCCTAGTGACCCCACGTAATGCAATGGCTGCTGCTCTCTTGCTTTGGACTCTTCAAGCCACTAAGCAAGCAGTCCAGGAGAGGAGAGGCTACACGGGAAGAAGGTGACAGCTCAAGAATCATTAAGAGCTGGGACTAGTGCAATGTAAGGGGAAAGAAGTATTCATGGGAATGCTTGCTGATGTTTAGGGGCAAGGGCTGGCCAACAGAAGGGCTCATCGAAGGGACAATCTGTAATAAATAGAAAAGGATGGAGATTAAAAAAAAAAAAATTCCCAGTGGCTTCAGTAAAGTTTCCAAAAGTAAAAAATATAGGCTGTCCTGCTAACCTTCTAGTTGCTGGCATTTTTCTTTACTTTATTGTTAAAAAAAAAAAAGACTATCAGTCACTGTGCTCAGACAAAAAAGTGTAATACACAAGATGATGGAGGCTGAATGGGGTGTACTGTGGAAGATGCTTACTGGTTGCTTTAACATACCACCCCTTTTATACCCGGATGTTGAGACAGAAATCACACATCAAACCAACCCCTGTGAAATGTCTGATACAGTGGATTTTAGTATATATACCACACTGTAAAACCTCTGCTACTAATTCCCAAACACCTAAACTAAAACTAAAAATTTAACCATTTAGAATCTCTTCATCTCCCCTTGTGGCTCCCTGACTAACTGCATGCAACCTGACTAGAGGGAGAACCTGACCCTCATTTACAGGAGTATGAACACAGTATCTCGGATTTGTCACAATTCAGTAGAAGTGTTAAGAATTGTCTCTGCAAGTGTCTAAGAGTTCCAGTAGGACAGAGTTTTGGCTGCTTTTCTGGTAACTTAACCTACCTGAATACCTGCCTCCTGTAGGAATCCCTATATAAGCCACCTGCACTCAGACCCTGAACCAGCTAAAGCTTTCTTCAGTGATGTTTTCATGGCACTAGAAATCACATGCATTAATCCCCTCAGCCCCCCAGCCCCCACTTACCAAGAGACAGCCTTGGTGATTTGGAAGAAACTTTACCCTTTACTCATGGAATAGCTATTGTGGTTTCTTTGCTGCACCCATTTTATTCATCTGGTGCCAAAATCCCTTCCTTACCTCTCTACCTCTCTTCCTTCCTTCCTTCCTTCCTTCCTTCCTTCCTTCCTTCCTTCCTTCCTTCCTATCTATTTGTTTATCTCTCTTTTTTTCCCATTCATCTGCCATGTCTGATGACCTGAGTTAGATCCTTGGAATCATGTGGAGAAAAACAACTACCACAAGTTGTCCTCTGACTTCCACATAAACACCATAGTATGCACACACCACACACATTCACAGAGAATAAATATATATTTAAAAAAATTCCCATGCCTTTAATCTCAGCATTTGTGAGGCAGAGGCAGGCAGAGGATCTTTGAGTTTAAGGCCAGTCTGGGATACAGAGTGAGTTCTAGGATAGGCAGGGCTACACAGAAAGACCTTGTTTCTAAAACATAAACCAGACCAAACCAAACCAAACGCCCCACAAATTTAATATATGCCTCAATTTCTTAACCCCACTTTAAATATTTATTTACTTTATTGTATACATGTGTACTGTGTACAAGCAGGTGCCTGTGTAGGCCAGGAGAGAACATCAAATCTCCTGGAATTAGAGTTATAGCTCGTTGTAAGCCACCTCATGGGTGCTGGTACCTGAACCTTTGTCTCCTGCAAAAATAATTGCTTTGAATAGCTGAGTTATCTCTCTAGTCTCCAAAGATAGCATTGTTACTTATATGCATGCATGTGTGTCTGCTTGTGGAGGTACCTGCCAAGGTCGGAATAGGTGACTAGATGGCATAGAGCTGGAGCTACAGGCAACTGTGGGTGGCCCAGTGTGGGTGCTGGGCAAATTTGGGTCCTCTGAAAAAGCTGCAAGCACTTTTAACTGCTGAGTCATCTCTCCCAATCCCTTTATCTCTTTACCCTTATTTCCTTCTATCAGTATTGGAGGGTGAACCCAGGGCCTTGTACATGTAGGCAAAATGCTCTACCACTTTTTATTTGGAGGAAGAGTCTTGCTAAATTGCTCAGACTGGACTTGAACTCTCTCTGTAGCCCTTGAGGGCCTTGAACTTGTGCTCATCCTTCTTCAACATCTCAAGTTGAAAGGTTACCAGGCCTATGTTACCAGGCATAATTTCTTGCTAGCAAAATCCACACTGGCTCCAAGTGATCATATTTGTTTTTCAGTGCTCATAATCTTCTATTTAACAAATTGATAGTTGGCTTCATAATGAGTTTATTGCTACATTTGAAAATTACAAAGCATGAGGATGGAGAAGTAGCTCAGCTGATAAAGTGCTTACTGTGCAAGTATGAAAACCTGTGTCCCAGTCTGCAGCACCCTTTACACTGGCAGAGTAGCAAGGCCTATAATCCCAGTGCTGGCAGGGAGAAACGGAAGAACCCGGGGGCCTGATAGGCAGGTGATAGAGCCTGTCTCAAAAGACAGAGAAAGATAGTGGAAGGTCCATACACACTCAAACACACACACACACACACACACACACACACACACACACACACACACGCATACACATGCTCACAAGGGCATGTATACCCACAGATGTGAATAAACATGTATGTCTTAGCACCACACAAGTGTCTGTTGCTTGTGAAAGTCAGAAGAAGTTGTCAGATCCCATGGGCCTAGAGTTACAGATGGTTGTCAGCCATCAAGTAAGTGCTGGGAATTGAACCTGGGTTTTCTGCAAGATCAAAAAGTGTTTTTTAACTGATGAGTCAGCTCTCCAGCTCTGACTGTTTCTTTATTTACTTTTTAAAATAGGCAATTCTGTGGCAAGACATGCCTTCACTGGTTGACAGGATGACAGTATGAAAGATCACAGGGCCATTCCAATATCTTTCTTAACGATTTCCCTTCAGGAAATACTGAACTGATGTTGTTTCTTTGTCTGGTTTGATTTTTGATGGCAGTTTAGCTTGCTAAGATTGAAAGACTTGCTTTCATCCTCAAACACTTGCTTGCAGAGGTAAATCATGTTTTACATTTCTAATGGCAAAGCTTAGAACACAGGCACTTATGTGTAAGCAGAGGACAAAATAGCAAACTTTTACAAACAAATGTATTAAAAATGCAAGCATTTAAAATGTAAGGATCTATAGGAATCTCATTTAGTTTGGTTTATCAAAATGGAAACCACAAATAGTAATGGTTTTATCAAATATTATTACATATTTCAGAGAGGAAAACATTCCATATAGTTAATTTTACAACACATAAATGAATAAATATTCATTTCACACATATACAAATGTAAGAACAAATAAACATTTAGCTGTCAAATTGAAGATGATAATAACAAACCCTTTACATTTTATTTTTGATAGCAAAATGTCTATGTCATAATTCTGAAGGCTTGAATTTTAAAGTTAGGTCAAAGCTGCATATATTAGTTTTTGCTTTTGTTTTATAATGTGGGGAACAATCCCAGTGCCTCACATATAGAAGGTTAAATGCTCTCGCTGGGCAGGAGCTTCGCTAAGATGGCTTACCAGCCCTGACTTTTCAGTTACCAGTACACTAACCACTCAACGAGGCTGGGCTAGGTTCCCAAAGGGACAAAACATATAGAGTGAACAGGCTTTGTTGAGTTAAATGAGATAAAACTTAAAACTGGGACGCCATGGGAAATAAACTTAAAACTGCACTCTGCTGAGTGGCCTGTGTTTAAATGCAAAGCAGGACAGTGACAAAACCAGAAACAGCCCATGGCGTGAGTGAGGGAAGCATCACACTGATTCTCGAAGCCTGTTTGTTTGTCTCACTGCTTAAGAGATTTTAAGGGCTCATAAACACTTCTGAATTATTATTCAACAAGTAAACACACTACACGGAATATTTCAAAGCCACTACCAACAAAAATAAATGAGCAAACAAATCAACTTCTACCCAGTAATGTATTACTGGCTTCTTAACACATCTTTTCGTTCTGGCATTAAACTGAGAAAGGGGGTAGGGAGGATACAACTAAATGGTTTCTAGAAAAAAAAAAAAACATTTTCCATTTAGTGAAAAGTTCTGGATTCTGACTTCTACAGAACATGCTGGTCCACAAATGATGGAACAGAGGTAATTATGTTGAGCTAAAGAAATACAGGGTGAAAACAGAGTCCTCAAGGAAAGCCCTACAAGAAACTCATGAGTGATCTAACTACAAACAGATGGATGAGAAGAATATGTGTCGGAAATGTTGGCTTGTTACTATAGTTTTTTTCTTCCTTTTCAGAGTCATTCATCTTCTAAGATTGCCTCCTTTGCCTTTTTAGGGACAAATTACCTCACTGCTATTTGTTCCTTTACAATTTTAACAAAGTTTAAGTGAAAATAACAGAGAGCAGTGCAGTCTTTTCTGGGAATAAGTTCCTTATTTGTGGAGGTTCACACACATGTGACATGTTTGCTTTGAGAAATGGGAAAATGTCTTCCATGTTAACATGTGGAGAGTAAATGCTTTCTTTCTGAGTTTTAACTGCCTCGTGGTCTTCATTCATTCATAACTGCACTACACACTGCAGGTATGTATACTGTTTCTAATACTTTCTTTATGACTGGCCAAGGAAAAGCACACCAAGAGAAATATTAACGCCTCTTGTAAGCACCATTTCTCTACACATATACAAACCATAACCCAAAGTCCAACCTGGAACCCAGTCACCCACTTTCTGTTGAGTCAAATTTTGAAAGAGTTCTAATTCACATTCAGGCTAAAAGGATATTCTCGAAATAAGTCTAAAGACTGCATATACTCTCAGTCCATCTGCTATCTAATCTGTGAAAGCATAGAATATATATGTCTTTCTCCCACTCATAACATAAATGCGTGACAAGTCAGGATGCAAAAAAAAAAAAAAAAAAAAAAAAAAAAAAAAGACTGCATCTCCTTTGACAAACAGCACTCATGATAGAGAGATGCAAAGTTAACTCAGTCTTCAACTGAAAGCCTTAGAACACAGAGATCCGAACTCACCCCATTGAAGGAAATAATCAACTTGAGGGCTGAAATCAATAAAATAGAAACCAAGAAAACAATATGAAAAAAAATCAATGCAACGAAGAGTTGGTTTTTTGAGAAAATCAACAAGATAGACAAACCTTTATCCAAACTAACAAAAAAGCAGAGAGAGAACATGCAAATTAACAAAATCAGAAACAAAAAGGGGAACATAACAACGGACACAGAGGAAACCCAGACAATTTCAAGGTCATACTTTGAAAATCTGTATTCCACAAAAATTGAAAATTCAAAGGAAATGGACGAATTTCTGGATAACTATCACTTACCAAAATTAAATCAAGGACAAACAACTTAAATAGACCTATAAACCCCAATGAAATATAAGCAGACATCAAAAGCCTTCAAACCAAACAAAGTCCAGGGTCAGATGGATTCAGTGTAGAATTCTACCAGATATTCAAGGAAGAACTAATACTACTACTCCTCAAAGTGTCCCACAAAATAGAAACAGATGGTTCATTGCCAAACTCTTTTTATGAAGCCACAATAACCTTGGTACCCAAGCCTCAGAAAGACACAACTAAGAAAGAAAACTACAGACCAATATCCCTGATTGATGCAAAAATACTCAATAAAATACTGGCAAACCAAATTCAAGTATACATCAGAGAAATCATCCACCATGACCAAGTAGACTTCATTCCTGGAATGCAGGGATTATTTTCATACGAAAATCTATCAACGTGATCCATCATATAAACAAACAGAAAAAGGAAAACCATATGATTATCTCCCTAGATGCAGAGAAAGCCTTCGACAAAATTCAACACCCTTTCATGATAAAGGTCTTGGAGAGGTCAGGAATAACAGGAACATACCTAAACATAATAAGAGCAATATACAGCAAACCAACTACCAACATCAGAGTGAATGGAGAGAAACTTAAAGCAATTCCTCTAAAATCATGAACAAGACAAGGCTTCCTTCTCTCTCCATATCTCTTCAATATCATACTAGAAGTTCTGGCTAATGCTATAAGACAACAAAAGGAGATCAAAGGGATGCAAATTGGAAAGGAAGAAGTCAAACTGTCTCTGTTTGCAGATGATATGATAGTTTACATAAGCGACCCAATAAAATCTACCAGGGAACTCCTACAGCGATAAACACCTTCAGCAAACTAGCAGGATACAAGATAAATTAAAAAATATCAGTAGTCCTACTTTTTTCAGACGACAGAGACAGAGAAAGAAATCAGAGAAACATCACCCTTTACAATAGCCACAAACAACATAAAGAATATTGGTGTAACACTCACCATACAAGTAAAAGTCCTATATAATAAGAACTTTGTGGCTGTAAAGAAAGAAATTAAAGATGATACCAGAAAATGGAAAGATCTCCCTTGCTCTTGGATAGGTAGGATAAACATAGTAAAAGTGGCAAAAGCAATCTACAGATTCAATACAATCCCCATTAAATCCCACCACAAATTTTCACTGACCTTGAAAGGATAATAATCAACTTTATATGGAAAAACAAAAGACCCAGTATAGCCAAAACAACCCTATTCAATAAAAGAACTTCAGGAGGCATCACCATTCCTGACTTTAATCTCTACTACAGAGCTGTAGTTCTGAAAACAGCCTGGTAGTGGCATAAAAATAGACAGGTAGACCAATGGAATCAAATTGAAAATCATAATATTAACCCACACACCTATGAACACCTGATTTTCCAAAAACAGCTAAAATTATACAATCGGGCAAAGACAGCATCTTCAACAAATGGTGCTGGCACAATTGGATGAGGGTGTGTAGAATACTGAAGATAGACCCATGTCTGTCACCATGCACAAAACTCAAGTCCAAATGGGTCAAAGACCTCAACATCAATCCAGCCACATTGAACCTCTTAAAAGAGAAAGTAGGAGATACCCTTGAACAAATTGGTATAGTTGACCACTTCCTGAACATAACTCCAGGGGCACAGACACTGAGAGAAATAATTAATAAATGGGACCTCTTCAAACTTAGAAGCTTCTGTAAGGCAAAGGGCACAGTGAACAAGACCAAATTGCAGCCCACATACTGGGAAAAGATTTTCAGCAATCCTATATCCGATAAAGGGCTGATCTCCAAAATATACAAAGAACTCAAGAAACTAGTCAACAAAACACCGAATAAACCTATTAAAAATGGGGTACAGAACTGAAGGAAGAATTCTCTATAGAGGAAATTAAAAAGGCTGAAAGACACTTAAGAAAGTGCTCCACATCCTTAGCTATCAGGGAATGCAAATCAAAGCAACTTTGATATCCCATCTTACTCCTGCCAGAATGGCTAAAATTAGAAACACCAATGATGACTCATGTTGGAGAGGATGTGGAGAAAGGGGAACACTCCTCCACTGCTGGTGGGAATGCAAACTCACACAGCCATTTTGGAGATCAGTATGGCAGTTCCTCAGGAAAATGGGAACTAATTTACCACAGGACCCTGCAATCCCCCTCTTAGGCATATACCCAAATGATGCACATCATGCAACAAAGACATCTGTTCAACTATGTTCATAGCAGCACTATTTGTAATAGCAAGAACCTGGAAGCAACCTAGATGTTCCTCAATTGAAGCATGGATAATGAAGACGTGGCACATCTACACAATGGAATACTACTCTGCAGAAAAAAATAATGGTATCTTGAAATTCGCAGGCAAGTGGATGGCACTAGAAGAAACCATCCTGAATGAGGTAACCCAGTCACAAAAAGAGGAACATAGTATGTACTCACTCATATATGGATTTTAGAGTTAGAGCAAAGGATCACCATCCTATAATTCACAACACCAGAGGAAGTAGGATACAAGGTGTATTCTAAGAGATTCATATTCAGTCCCTCACAGAACCGGGAAGGATTAAGTCCCCCAGAGCACAGGGGAAGAATGGAGAGAGATGTAGTTGAAAACAAGGGGGAGGAAATGAAAACATGTGCGACCAGGACGATTGAGCCCAGTTAGGAATAGAAGACAGGAGAGAGAGAGAGGGGAGAGAAAAGAGAGAGAGAAAGAACATAAAAGAGGGAGCCAATATTGGTTTGAAGATAAAACTGAACACAAAGAAAGGTCTAGAGAACTACAAGACTGCTGCCAACTAACAATTTGAGCTTCCTTGGAAAGGCTACCATAAATGCCCTTCACGGATAGAGAGATCAACAACTAACTTTCCATGGAGCCCTCAACCAATGCCTGTTGGAAACAGGCACAAACACCCATACACAAATACTGAGTTGAAGTAGAACCCAGATGCAGATGGAGAGGATAAGACAAGGCTGCAGAAACACAGAGATAGCTTACCTGAATAAGGAGGAGCTAACGGGCCACCAGTCTGATAGCTGGGAAGCCAGCAAGGGACTGTCTCAGGCCCCCTGAATAGGGGTCTTAGGCAGAAGGACTGAGCAGTCTAAGGGACCTGAGACAGTAGAGCCAGGATGAATACCTTGTGCACAAAAGGACCTTGTGAACACATCTCCCATGGAGGGATAACTCCCTTAACCTAGAGACAGGAGAGAAGCCATAGTCCCTACTTCACATGACCTGTCAGACCTACATGACACCAAATAGATTACATTCCCCTACATATGGAATTCGCATGGGGGGGGATGGGAAGCGAGGGTGATTAGGGTGCATGTGAGAGGGTAGAGAGAGTAAAAGGGAGGGAGGGAGAGGGAGAGGGGGATGGGGATTGACATGTAAAATAATAAATTAAATAAATAATGCTTTGACTCCAAAATTTAAGTTCAAGGACAAGTTACTGGGGAAAAGGATTTCTATTTTTGTTTCCACAGAAAATGAAAAGCTGTGGATTCCTTCCAGACTAATGTGGTTTGATCAAGCCAGACTGCCTGAAACAGAGTACCAGGTGATCCTACATTCAAAACTGCTGGACAATGCAGACTTACAGACTACAGCCAGGATTTCTGCATCTTCTTAGAATCCCCCAAGACAGTGCCCCTTACCAGCAGGAAGTAGTTTGGAAAGAACGATGTCCAAATTCCCAAATATTGTCTATAAATGTTTATTTTCATTTAAATGGACTTGGTTATGAAAAATAAATAAATAAATAGATAAAAATTTAAAAATATATTATTATGCTCTATAAAACAGAAATATTGTAAGAGTGAATACAGTAACTTCCTTCCACATTTCTCATATGTATCCCTCCTCCAACTAGAATGCTTCCATTTGCATTGCTAAACTCACAACATATTCCTCTGGCTTAGATAACCACCAGCTCCCAATCACTCTGAACTGACACACCTGAAATTTGGCTTCCCTTGTAACTCACTACAAAGGGTACTCAATTCTTCCTGAAAGATGGATATAGTTGTTCATTTGCTACAGCAGTTAGCAATGAAACACAAACAAGAAACTCAATGAGGCCACCTGGAGTTCATTGTTGGAGGGAAAAGAAGGGTGGTGAAAAAGTTAGCCAACACAGAGCAGAGAAGAGGGAGAGAAGAGGTATCCATGATGTGGCCATGTTGGGCATGCATGTCCTGCCCATAGTTTGGGGGCAAGGTCAGCACAATGCCAAGATTGCAACATATATGCTTGTGATAAGCTGTCTCAAGAGGCTTCCCTCCTCTTCGGTAATAACCCTATCCAGAAATTCCTGTGATAAAGAAAATGGTTGGTAAAGTTCTGGAGCCAATCGGAATAAGGCAAAACTCAACACAACAAAACTAACTAGGATGTTAAAACTCACATAAACTCAAATTTTGCAGAAAGATCTCTAAATAATCAAAATCAGGAAGAGCCTGTGCTATCCCAGTAAGAATGACTAAATATTATTCTTATGATTTATCATTATGTTTGCTCATGATGTACATTTGAGGAATGCAGATGCCATAAGATATATCTTCTATGGATGTGTTCTGGTGATTGAGCTCATGTCTTCAGGCATATATCATGGAGGTGCAGATGCCTATACCTACTAAGTTTCCCATACAAGCCCCTAAATGTCTGTATGCCTGCTGTCTCAAATAAGGCAGCAACACCCGTACCTCTTGTTCTCACTGCAGAAAGATCAGTGCCACTCAATTTACCCTGATATGATTATTCAGAGCCTCAGCGATTTGTAATAACTATTCCTCATGTATCCCAAATGGTTTTATATTTCCCAAAGGTGAAACTCTAATCCCAGCCCTCAGGAGGCAGAGGCATGTAAATGTTTGAGTTCAAGGGCAGCCTGGTCTACAGAATAAATGCCAGGGTCTTGCAAAAACAGCCTAACTTTCATGGGGCTATAATTCAAACAGTGGTATGTGTTTAGTCATTGTATCCTTGTCTTTTTTTCCACAGGAATTCCTTGAAAACACAGAATAGCTATGTGACATTGAGGTACTTGTTTGTGAGAAATTAAGAAAAATCAATAAAGTTTAAGCTGTGCTTATGTACACTGTTGTTTTTATGTAAAAGTTGCATGAAAAATTAAAATTGTTTCAGAGGTTAATTTGTATAAATTAATGTATTTACCATTCACTTTTTCTAGAACGTTGACAATGTTCTTCAATAGTAAATTCTTCCCAAATGTAGCCTGAAATATAAGACCAGAATATATATCATATATTAATCGAAATAGTACAGAATGTAAGTTAATATATTAAAAATTCTAAGAACTATGCCTTATTCAACTAATTTTGTCTTTACTCAATTGAAATTAGACAAAAGTATCAATAAGCAAGGATACCTGTCCCCTTAATTTCAAGCAAGAATGTAAATGAAATCTTATCTTTAGCAGTGAGATTTCTCTAAGTGTGCAGCATCACATACTCGTAGACCATTTTCTGGGGATTATTCAGCAAAGCTCACTCTTCCTGAGTTAAATTGATGTGCACATCATCATAGGTCACTGCATCCTAAAATAACCCATATATGTGCGGAAGAGTAAGTGTGATACTCACATTAGAAATGTCTTCTTCTTTTCCAATATAGTTATAAAATCCTGGGGCTTCTCACACTTATATCATGACATGGTCTTCATGCTGTATTCACCTAGAGGGAAATGAATGGGAGTTAAACATGCACCATTTCTTGGCTCTTCAAATTGCTTATAGCCCTGAAAAAAATCACAATGAAGAGTCATAAAGGGAGAGGAAAGCTTGCAGAACAACACTACTGAGAACTCATCTAGGAAACTATATCATAGGCCCAGCCTATCATAGCAATACCCCAGGCCCTGGTAGTAACTTCTGTCTTTGTGAGGTTTGTATTGTTGTGAAGAGACAACACAGGCATTTAAAATGTTTAATTAAAAAGCTCTCATAACAGAAAGACAGGCCAGCTGCTGGCAACACACATTTCCTCCAAGACACTGATGAAGCTCCACCCACAAAAGTTGCAACACTAGCTACTGAGCAATACTGCCTTTCATCTCAACTGTTGCCAAGAGTTCTAAGGTCCGTGGACAATCTGGTAGTCGACTTTCTCCATGTTGCTTGGGCCAATGGTAGGTAAGTCTTCCAAACTTCCTAATCCACATGTCTCATGCCATCAGCAGAAGGCAGACATCCTTAAAACCTCTGAGTTCAACAACTGTGGAGGACCAAGGGGTAGCTGTCTATGCCACCAATAAAACTCACTGAATTTTTTTGAGCTTCCCTCTTTCTCTGGAAGGGATGGGCAGAAGGGAAAACACTGTCCTTGTTGCTTCTTTTAACTCAAGAGGTTGAGAGGAAAAGATGCTTATGGAGCTGGGCAATAACTGCTCACCTTGCCTTGGAGGAAGGCCGAATATCACTGCTGTTCCTCACCATAGAAAGAGCACTGGTGCAGGTCTCCTGTGAGACCACATTTTTCTGTGAAATGGTAGCCTAGCTCAGTCCCATTTGGGTAAGTGGAGGCCCCCAGTTCGTTGCTACATTAAAAAGAACCCAAACTGGAGGAAAGGCTGTGTCACACAAACAAGTTCTCAGGTACGACTCTCACCAAGTCCAGTACATAAAGCAAGATCAGCATTAAGAGGAGAAACTAGCAAGTGTCCTGAACAATCTCAGCTCTAGAAGGTGAACCCAAGTCTGGGAGTCCAAAATTATCTTTCATTATATAAACTTCAGGGTCAGACTGGACTTCAATAGTCCATCTCTTGGAAATCCACAAGTAAAACAAATATCAGAGGCACCAAGGAAGGTTTCCTAGGGACACAGTAATCACTTCACCAGAAAGAGAAAAGAACAGGTGAGGTGGCCCTTTGTTGTTGAAGCAAAAGCTTTGCTCCCCAATGCCTCACCACTCAGCAGGAGGCCCGGAATTGTCAGCATTCACCTTGCTCCCTTTAATTCAAAGGACCCTCCACAGCCTCATACAGGCTCCCCTCAAGACCTGTACCAGCTCTTCATCTTCCATTTGAATGTTTAATCCTGCAGGTATCTCCACCTACCCCCATGTCTATTGGAGATGCTGCTAGTGTCTTTTCCTCGGTGGGAAACTAAAATACAATTTTATCCTTATTCTGAGATTTAATGGATTAAATTTTTATATTTCTATGCAACAGATTCATTAGATTTTGCAAGGTTTTCCATTATCTCCATAAACACAGAGAGGATCATGCAGGACACTCTAGAATAGCAGTCCTCAACATCTTTGTATGGACCACTTTGGGTGATCAAAGTACACTCTCAATGGGGTTGCCTATGACCTTTAAAAAACACAGACATTTGAGTAGGATTCACAACATGAAAAATTACAATTGTGAAGTAGTAACAAATAATGTTATGGTTTGGGATCGACATGCCACAAAGTAGGAAGCATTAGGAAGGTTGACAAACACAGTTGTAGAATTACATTGGAAGAGCATCAAGGAGAGCTGTGTGGATAAATTCATTCTGCCCAGCTGAGTTTCCAAGGTTTGCTTCATGTGAGGAAAGGAATTCTCAAGGCAGGGTGGGAATTTTTTCCCTGGTTTGAGTGAGCATAAATACATTTCCTCTTTCTGACATTTTAAAAAAAACATATTTGTTTTATTATGTGCATTGATATTTTGTCTCTGATTTTACTTATGAAATAAAGAAAGGTGGACATAGAAAGACTAACTTTGGAATCAGAATCTGTGTTTCTTCACATACTAACCCAAGTTCAAACAAGCACCACAACTTCTTTGTTCTGTGTAAGCATACACTAATAGACTAGTTCAGCTTTATAGCAATTCATGAAGTTTCATCTGATCCCGAGGCCAAGTTCCCTTTGATCTTCTTCATTTATCATTGATTTTTACCTGTATGAATGCCAGGTTAATTATTTTAACTCTAGTTTTTTTTTTTTTATTGTGTAGGAGGGTCAGAGGATCTGGATTTCCAGTAGTGTGCAGACATAAAGACAAAGGGGTAAGTAATTGAAAAATTAAATTGCTAGATAGCAAGACTTGAAAGGCGAAATTACTGGGCTGTAATGTGTACTGTTTTTCCGCCTGCCGCCCGGTTTTGTCCTGCCGCTGCACCAGCCCCAAATAACACACAGAGACTCTGTATTTGATACAATGCTGTTGGCCCTGTTACTTGTTTCTTATCGGCTAGCTCTGCCTTAATTATTAACCCATTTCTGCTGATCTATGTATTTCTCTTACCAGGGAGCCGGCGGCATACTGCTTTCTTCAGACTCGCCATCTTGACTCCTCCTTACTACTTCCTATTTCCTCCTTGTCTCCTAGTCCCTCCTATCTTCCTTTCCTATTGGCCAACAGTGCTTTATTATTAACCAGTATGAGAAACATATATACATAATGGCATCTCCCATAATCTCCTCTTTTCTGTTTAAATAAAAAGGGTTTCAACCTTAACATAGCAAAATATATAATACAACAGTTACCAAATAAGAATCACAGTTAACAATATTTAGTTCATTAACATTTATCAAGATTTAAGAAACTATTCCATCATCTATTCCATCTTTGTGAGTCTAAAGTCCTATATGTAACTTATCTTTGAATCCTAACTAAGGAAAACTATAACCATAACTATCTGTCTTCAACTCCTTCAAAGACCACAGAAGGATAGTATATAAACTCTAGAAATGACAGAAACAACTCACTGCCTGGTCACCCGAAGTTCTTTTGTAATCTTCCATCTTCAGCCCATAGGCCATAGTGTGTCTAGCTGACTCTTTAGCAATGCAGGAAACTTTAAACTGTCTTCTTGTATTGGCAGTTTATCAGTCACTTTTCTCTGTGTCCTGCATACTGTCTTGCAGACTCTTCCATGAAGCAGGAACTCTGTAGCAATGTCCATCTTGAATCAGCAGTCACTTTTCTGTGGGTCCTGCATATCCAGTTTATACAGAATAAAGTCAAACAGTCCAGACAAGAGCAGTATCTTGTCCAAATGGCTAGTCTTGCCATATTGGAAGTAAACTCCATAATGTGTTTCTTTAATGTCCATCTTCCTTTTTGGTGTTACCAGGAGCATTTATGTCTCATTGTCAAGTAAAACTCTAAACCATTTTAAATGCCATATTCTGTAGGTCTTTGAAAGGTTTGAAGAATGCCTATCTATCTCAAATATATGTCTGTATATCTAGAAATACTAACTAACTGTAAGTTCTAACTATCATAGGTAACTATCTAAAATCTGTACTAAATTATACATTATATTTCTAAATGAGCTATGCAAACACAATACCTAAACAAGAGGAGAAATATACATTTCACAAAACTGACATTAAATTGTATCAATAAATGAAAATCCATTCCAAAACAAAGTATTCATATCTATACCATAATTCCCTTTTTACCTTTAAAATGAACTGGCTGTGATCATTAACCATTTATACCCAAGTCCATTTAAATGAAAACAAACATTTATAAATATTTGGGAATTTGGGCGTCGTTCTTTCCAAACTACTTCCTGCTGATAGGGGGCACTGTCATGGGGGATTCTGAGAAGATGGCAGTAGTCTGCATGGCTGCCTTGTTCAAGCTGTTTTGAATGTTGGATCATCAGGAACTCTGTTTCAGGGGGCCTGGCTTGATCAAACCACATTAGTCTGGAAGGAATCCACAGCTTTTTATTTCCTGTTGAAACAAAATTAGAAATCCTTTTCCCCAGTAACTTGTCCTTGAACTTAAATTTTTGAGTCAAAGCATTTTTAAAATATAGAAATTGAATTAATCCAGCAGCATTTCCTTTATCAGTTGTTATTTTCTCAGCAGTCAAACAATGTAGAGACAACACAATAGCATACAGTAACCAGATTCTCTCTGAGCTTTTCATCTTTACGTGCCTTTATTACTGTTTATTTTACTTTTATTTTTTTATTTTTTTATTTTTTGACATAGGGTTTCACTGTGTAACTCTTATCTGTCCTGGAATTTACTTGGCATACCAGGTTTACTTTGCAAATCACAGAGATCTGCTTGCCTCTGTCTCCTGAGTGCTGGGATTAAAGGCATGTGCTACAACACCCAGTTTCTCTTTGTCTCTTTAAAACCATTTTTTTTCATGTCTACGTATATTTTAAAACACACTGTAAACCTTTAGAGGTTTTTCTTAATATGAATCTGTCTTTACTGTAAATCTTTATCTTTGTCTGGCCACAAGTCTTTTATCTGGTAAACAACAACATTGCTAAAATGAAAGTCATATAGCTGTGTCAGCTGCGGTTTACCGAAGATGGTGGCAGGTACTTTTACCCGCCAGCACAGAAAGCTGTGCTCACCACCTTGGTCTGCGCTGCCACCCAGAAAGCATGCTGCCGGCTTGGAGATGTGGTCACTGCCATTGCCATCTCTCATACACACCAATAAATTGTTAGCAGAGCTGTGCGGTTTTTTGCCGTTTATGCTGAGTCAGGAATCTTCCCTTAAAGAAGCCGCGCGAATATCTGCTTGTCTCTAGCAAAGCAGAGTTCAACAGAAAAATGCTGCTACCAAGAAAACTTGCTTGTCTCTGTTCTTTTGTTTCTAAAACCCTTTTTTAAGCTTTTGTTAAATTTTAAGTGGAAGTTCTTATTAACCACGTGGGCGCCATTTGTAACAAGTACGGTTTTTCTGCCCTCCACCTGCTCTTGTTCCGCCACCAAGCCAGCCCCAAATAACACACAGAGACTCTGTATTTGATACAATGCTGTTGGCCCTGTTACTTGTTTCTTATCGGCTAGCTCTGCCTTAATTATTAACCCATTTCTGCTGATCTATGTATTTCTCTTACCAGGGAGCCGGCAGCATACTGCTTTCTTCAGACTCTCCATCTTGACTCCTCCTTACTACTTCCTATTTCCTCCTTGTCTCCTAGTCCCTCCTATCTTCCTTTCCTATTGGCCAACAATGCTTTATTATTAACCAGTATGAGAAACATATATACATAATGGCATCTCCCATCACTGGGCAGTGGCCATGAGAACTTTTATCAACAGCACACAGGAAGCTGTGTGGGTTTGAGTTCAATGGAGACTCAGGTCAGTAAAAGCTTGCATAGAGTAGCCTCATCATGAAAGATCAAAAGAAAATAAGAAGGAGAAGACGAAGGACAGGAAGAAGTTGATGTGGTAGAAGAAAGAAAGCAAGGAAGAAGGGAAGAAAGAAGAAAACCCAGTATGGAGCAGGAAATATCCCCACATGTCTGTAATGTAACCACTCTGGTGGCAGGAGGATCTATGAGTTCATGGCCAGCCTGGTCTACAGACTGAGTGCTGGGACAGTCAAAGCAACACAGAAAAACCATGTCTTGAAAAATTGAAAACTACCTTTTTGCACTAAATCTAACTATAAATCTGAATATATTCATGCTCAAACTGAGTAAGCCCCTTGGCATGGAGGCAGTTGAGATTGACACACGCACACGCACAGGCACACGCACACGCGCGCACACACACACACACACACACAGTAAATGATAAAGCCAAAAACAAACAAATGACAATAGTTCAGTGAAAATCTAGAGAGTGACAAGAGGACTAACAGGATTTCAATGATTTTAAAATTGACAATGTTTCCATAATTACAAGTACAAGAGAATTAGGCCGACACTTTTTTAAGCCCTGCAGCAAGAAAGGTCACCTTTGCTCTTTGACAGGGCTGGACTTTCATGCATGACTTGCACTGTGTCTGCTGTATCTTGAGAGCAACAACATTAGTAGAGGTAAACTAATTTGAAGTAGGTCAATGCTTTCATATCTGTTCTCAGATAGAAGACCTTCACCATGTAGTGGAGAACAGATAAAGGGACACGACCTGTCTTAAAAACAACCAAGTGAAAATATAGAGTACACAAAACGAAAAAAATTTTTCCTCATAAACCTGAAAATAACTGAATTCCTATCAGCCATGTATGGTTTCCCTCCTCAGCCAAAGTTTAACTAGAAAGCATGGCACATGCATGTCTGAGTATTCCAGTGGAGATTGGTACACAGTGTTTCTGAGGCAGAGGCAGAGGCAGAGGCAGAGATTCTGGTTGATTTCTGACTTTCACTTCTGCCTGGCCTACAAAATGAGATTCAAGAAGTTCTCAAGGTACAAACACAAAACCAGTTTCAAACAGAAATGAAAGGAAGAAGGAAGGAAGGGAGATACAGTGGAGGAAATGTAAATATGGAGACAGTTAATACAAAAAAAAAAAAAAAAAAAAAAAAAAAAAAATCAAGACAAAAAAGGTCTCACAGTCCCTAAGGCAGAACACCAACTGACTCCGACTCCTGAATATTGCTTTGCTACTATTGTTCTCAGGTCTCATGTACTCAAAAATATGTAACAAAATTCCAACTTTCAGCCACACATGATGAATCAAGCCTCTGTTCTCAAAAATCTGAAAGTGGAGATTTGTCAGCTAACCAGGACTTCAGTCTGAGTTCTAGAAAAGAAATGGGTATACAGAGAAATGCTGAAAAAAAAAAAAGACAGAAAGTCTCTCAAGTACTAGGACATCTCCCAGGCATTTTATTGATTTTTTTTTTTTTTAATTTTCACATATTTGACTTCTGCTGGAAATGAAGCTATGTCCCTAAATTTATCACTCTATCTTTCTCTTCTTTCCTCTATTAATATGACTATAAGTACAACAGAATGTTGGCTACTTTATTTGAATGTTGGCTTGATCCTGTATAATGCTTTGGTTATGTAGCACCAATTGTAAAGGCTATAAACCCAGTGACAGAGAGCTTGCCCTTTCTTGACATACTCTGCCTATAAGTTGAAATCCTCGTTAAAGTTCTTATGCACTGGCAGGTGGTAATCAGATTTCACTGATTTTAATCATGTGCATGGCTAAACCACATGCATAATCTAAAATATTGATAATTCTAGGATCCATGGAGAAAAGTAATTACAGCTCTTGCATTAACACAGCAATTTGTGAAAGAGAGAGAACAAGAAGCCTAACCCTAACACCAGGTGGATTTGGCTGAGGGGAAAGTGCTGTGGGAAGTAGGGAAACCGTGTTCAGAACACTTTGTATGAAATCAAACCTGAAGGATCTAAAGAAAGAACTGAAAAAGCTTTCCCACCGTACACCATTCCCCAAAAACAGATATAAAATGAAAACTGTGGAC
Organism: Phodopus roborovskii; assembly: GCF_943737965.1. Taxonomy (NCBI): domain Eukaryota; kingdom Metazoa; phylum Chordata; class Mammalia; order Rodentia; family Cricetidae; genus Phodopus; species Phodopus roborovskii. The sequence continues at coordinate 26,061 of NW_026125877.1, forward strand.
TTGTGCCACACATCATTAATCCCAGCACTTGGGACGCTGAGCTGAGCTATTTCCTCTGTGCTTGAAGCCAGTCTGGTATCAAGGATGAGCTCCAGGACAGTCTGCAAAGATGCATAGGATCCATTTTGCCGAACAATGAAAATAAACAATTAAATGAAATAAAATGAAATGAAAAGACAAGGGAGCAGAACTCTCTGACTCTAAGTGATTCATTTCTATATATCCAACTGCAATCAGCTAGCAATGGCCCTGTGATGACCCAGGTGAGGATATATAGGGTATTGAGTTTCTGCAAAGTGGGCTCCACCTGTATGCTTATGAAAAGCCATTATCAATACTTGGTAGACTTTCCAGTGAATGCAGCATCTCTCAGTCCTCCCTGAATGGCCCAGGTTCAGCAAAGAGCGATATATCCCACACTTGCAAAGCAAACCATATCGAAGTTAGACATTCAATTGATTTACCCTCACAAGAGGAGAGGAGGAGAGGCATTAATTTGTAACAGGAAGGCAGCAGGAGCCACAAGTATGATGAGGATGTTGATGAATAACAACTCTGGTCCCCTAAAAACAACATGAGAGATAATCCCTTACCAACTGAGTTGATGTAACTTGGATATCTATCATTCAAGAATCTTCGCCTTCCTGAAAGACAACACACTTTCTGGAAGATAAACTCTTACAGATATATTGTGGCACGTGTTGGAAAGAGGTAAAGGAGCCATGGAGAGTAAGAGAGATCAAGGGAGTACAATACTAAAATTCATAAGGTCAGCACAGTTGTTTGAGAAAATCCAGCCAGAATGGGACACTTGCCCTCTGCCCTGCCTACTTTGGTTTTCATTTCCACATCTTTGCTTTAGTTAACTCAACAAGATACCAAGATGGACACAATCACATGATGTACTTTTCAAGGTCCTTTTTGTTCTTTGTGTTTCCTAGTGACAAAGTAAAACCAATTTTCACATGAAGTATTGTAGGAAGCTCTTATATTGAGAAAGCACAGTCTTACATGAAAAGGAAAACACCACCCAGGTTTAGATTCCTATGGAGAGTGAAGCGAAATAAAAAGAAAATAAGAGAGAAGAAAGGAGAGTTTACAGACAAAGGAAAAGGGAAAAAAAAGGAGAACACACTATGTTCTGTTCCTGACATTGGCCTTCAATCCCATCAACACTAGGGAGGCAAACATAAATTGATCTGTTTGAATTCCAAGCCTGCTTTATTACAGAGAGTGTTCAAGGACAGTCTACAAAGGAAAGACTAAATGTTTGTTTCAAAAATAATCAGAATAATAATAATGATGATAATAGTAATAATAAATATAAATAAAATGCTTCTGGAATGATTTTATGCACGAGTATTCTGTCTGCAGGTATGCCATTTCACCAGAAGAGAGCACTACATGCAACCAAGTGACCTCTGGAATTTATAGATAGTCTATGCTCCTGGGCCCTATTCTTTACTATGTGTGTGTGTGTGTGTTTGTGAATGTGTGTGTGTGTTTGTGTGTGTGCGTGCGTGTGTCTTGTGTGTGTAATTGGTAGAAGACTTTACATACTCTGCCTATATGTTGAAATCCTCGTAAAACTTCTTCTGGATTGGCAGGTGGTACTCAGATTTCAATGCTTTTCATCTTGTGAATGGTTGAACCACATGCATAACCTAAAAACTTATAATTCCAGGGTCCATGGAGAAAAGTAATTACAGCTCTTGCATTAACACAGCAATGTGTGAAGACAGAGAACTAGAATCCTAACCCTAACACCAGGTGTATTTGGCTGAGTGGAAGGAGCTGTAGGAAGAAGGGAAACTGTGGTCAGAACACTTTGTATGAAATCAATCCTGAAGGATATAAAGAACTGATAAAGCATTCCCACTATAGCCCATTCACCAAAAACAAAAATAAAATAAAAACTGTGGGGTTGTGTCACACATCAATAATCTCAGCCCTTGGGAGGCAGAGGTGACCTATTTTCTGTGTGCTTGAAGCTAGTCTGTTCTCAAAAGTGAGTTGTAGGACATTCTGCAAAGATGCATAGTATACATTTTGCCAAACAATCAAAATAAACAATAAAATAAAACAAAACAAAAATACAAGGGAGCAGTACTCTTTGACTCTAGTGATTGGTTTCTTTATATCCAACCGCACTCAGCTAGCAATGGCCCTGTGATGACCCAGGTGAGGATATATAGGGTATTGAGTTTAGGCAAATGGGCTCCAGCTCTATGCTTATGAAAAGCCATTATCAATACTTGGTAGACTTTCAAGTGATTGCAGCATCTCTCAGTCTTCCCTGAATGGCCCAGGTTCAGCAAAGAGGAATATAATCCCACAATTCCAAAGGAAGCCATATCGAAGTTAGACTTTCCATTGATTTACCCTCACAAGAGGAGAGGAGGAGAGGCATTAATTTGTAAAAGGAAGGCAGCAGGAGCCACAGGTATGATGAGGATGTTGATGAATAACAAATCTAGTCCGCTAAAAACAAGTACAATATATACTAAAATGGTTCATTCATATTCCTCAGCGACTGAGATGATATAACTTAGATATCTATCATTCAAGAATGTTTGTCTTCCTGACAGGCAACATGCTTTCTTTAAGATCAACTCTTACAGATATCTTTTGGCACGTGTTGGAAGGAGGTAAAGGAGCCATAGAGAGTAAGAGAGAGCAAGGGGAGTACAATGCTAAAATTCATAAGGCCAGCACAGTTGTTTGAGTAAATCCAGCAATGATGAGACACATGCCGGCTGCCCTGCCTTCTTTGGTTTTCATTTCCACGTCTTTGCTTTAGTTACCTCAACAAGATACCAAGATGGACACAATCGTATGATATAATTTTCAAGGTCCTGTTTGTTCTTTGTGTTTCCCAGTGACTAAGTAAAATCAGTTTTCACTTGAAGAATTGTAGGAAGCTCTTATATTAAAAAAGCACAGCCTTATATGAAAAGGAAAACACCGCCCAGGTTTAGATTCCTATGGAGAGTGAAGGGAAAGAAAAAGAAAACAAGAGAGAAGAAATGTGAGTTTACAGACAAAGGAAAAGGGAAAAAAGGAGAACACACTATGTTCTGTTCCTGACATTGGCCGTCAATCCCATCAACACTAGGGAGGCAAACAAAAATTGATCTGTTTGAATTCCAAGCCTGCTTTATTAGTGAGTGTGTTCTCGGACAGTCTCCAAAGAAAAGAGGAAAAGTTTGTCTCAAAAATAATCAGAATAATAATAATGATGATAATAGTAATAATAAGTAGAAAGGAAATGCTTCTGGATTTATTTTATGCACGAGTATTCTGTCTGCCCTTTCACCAGAAGAGGGCACTACATGCCACCAAGTGACCTCTGCAATTTATAGATAGTCTATACTCCTGGGCCCTATTCTTTAATATGTGTGTGCGTGTTTGTGAATATGTGAGTGTGTGTATGTTTGTGTGTGTGTGTGTTTGTGTGCATGCATGTGTCTGTGTGTGTGTAAATTGGTAGAAGACAGGGCATTTGTATGATACAACAGGAGACAATGGGATGGGGTGTGGAGGCAGAATGCATACAAAGCCTGTTTGCTTGTGGGACTGGCAATGCAACCTCCATGCCAACCAGGTCTCTGATTTTACTTATGAAATAAAGAAAGGTGGAAAAGAAAGACTAACTTTGGAATCAGAATCTGTGTTTCTTCACATACTAACCCAAGTTCAAACAAGCTCCACTACTTGTTTGTTCTGTGTAAGCATACACCTCTAGACTAGTTCAGCTTTCCAGCAATCCGAGAAGTTTCATCTGATCCCCAGGCCAAGTTCCCTTCGATCTTCTTCATTTACACCTGTATGAAGGCCAGGTTAATTATTTTAACTCTAGTTATTTTTGATTATGTAGGGAGGTCGGAGGATCTGGATTTCCAGGAGTGTGCAGACATAAAGTCAAAGGGGTAAGTAATTGAAAAATTAAATTGCTAGATAGCAAGACTTGAAAGGCGAAATTACTGGGCAGTGGCCATGAGAAGTTTTATCAACAGCACTCAGGAAGCTGTGTTGGTTTGAGTTCAATGGAGACTCAGGTCAGTAAAAGCTGCATAAAGAAGTCTCATGATGAAAGAGCAAAAGAAAATTAGAAGAAGAAGAAGAAGAAGAAGTAAAAGAGAAGAAGATGACGAGAAAGATACAGAACAAAAAGAAGTAGAAGGGGTAGAAGAAGAAGGAAAAGAAGAAGTTGATGTGGTAGAAGAAAGAAAGCAAGGAAGAAAGAAGAACCCAGTATGGAGCAGGAAATATCCCCACATGCCTGTAATGTAACCACTCTGGTGGCAGGAGGATCTTTGAGTTCATGGCCAGCCTGGTCTACAGACTGAGTCCTGGGAGAGTCAAAGAAACACAGAAAAATCATGTCTTGAAAAATTGAAAACTATGTTTTTGCACTAAATCTACTACAAATCTGAACATATTCATGCTCAAACTGAGTAGGCCCGTTGACAGGGAGGCAGATGAGATGCACACACACACACACACACACACACACACACACACTCAATGATAAAGCCAAAAATAAACAAATGACAATAGTTCTGTGAAAATCTATAGAGTGACAAGAGGACTACCAGGATTTCAATGATTTTAAAATTCACAATGTATCCATAATTACAAGTACAAGAGAATTAGGGCCAAGCTTTGTTAAGCCCTGCATCAAGAATGGTCCCCTTTGCTTTTTGACAGGTCTAGACTTTCATGATTTTCAAACTGAGTAGGCCCGTTGGTAGGGAGGCAGATGATATGCACACACACACACACACACACACACACACACACACAAACACACACACAAACACACACACACACACTCAATGATAAAGCCAAAAATAAACAAATGAAAATAGTTCAGTGAAAATCTAGAGAGTGACAAGAGGACTAACAGGATTTCAATGATTTTAAAATTCACAATGTATCCATAATTACAAGTACAAGAGAATTAGGGCCAAGCTTTGTTAGGCCCTAAAGCAAGAAAGGTCCCCTTTTCTCTTTGACAGGGCTGGACTTTCATGTATGGCTTGGCCAATCTCTGCTGTATAGTGACAACAACAACAGTAGTAGAGGTAAACTAATTTGAGTAAGCTCAATGCTTTCATATCTGTTCTCAGAAAGAAGACCTGCACCATGAAGTGGAGCAACGATAAAGGGACACATGCTGTCTTTAAAAAAAAGAAAAAAAAAAAAAACCACAAGTGAAAACATAAAGTAAACAAACCAAGTTTATTTTCCCTCATAAACCTGAAAATAACTGAATTCCTATCAGCCATGTAGGCTTTCCCTCCTCAACCAATGTTTAACTGGAAAGCACGGCACATGTATATATGAGTATTCAAGTGGAGATTGGTACACAGTGGTTCTGAGGAAGAGGCAGAGGCAGAGGCAGACAGACAGGTTGATTTCTGACTTTCACTTCTGCCTGGCCTACAAAATGAGTTTCAAGACAGCTCTCAAGGTACAAAGACAAAACCAGTTTCCTAAAGAAATGAAAGGAAGAAGGAAGGAAGGGAGAGACAGTGGAGGAAATGTAAATATGGAGACAGTTAATACAAAAAACAAACTAAAAAACAAAAACAGAAACAAACAAACATAAAGACAAAAATTTCACACAGTCCCTAAGGCAGAACACCAACTGATTCCTGAGTATTGTTCTGCTACTATAGTTCTCAGGTCTCATGTACTCAAAAATAAATAACAAAATTCCAACTTTTAGCCACAGATGATGAATCAAGCCTCTGTTCTCAAAAATCAGAATGAGGAGATTTGTCAGCTCACCAGGACTACAATCTGAGTTCTAGAAAAGAAATGGTTATACAGAGAAATGCTGAAAAAAAAAAAAAAGACAGAAAGACTTTCAACTACTAAGACATCTACCAGGCCATTTCTGGTTATTTTTTTTTTTTTAATTTCATATATTTGACTTCTGCTGGAAAGGAAGCCATGTCCCTAAATTTATCACTCTATCTTTCTCTAATTTCCTCTATTAATGTGACTATCAGTACAACAGAATGATTGGCTACCTTATTTGAAATTTGGCTTGATCCTGTGTAATGCTTTGGTTATGTATCACCAATTGTAAATGCTCTAAACCCAGTGACAGAGAGCTTCCCTTTCCTGACATACTCTGACTATAAGTTGAAATCCTCGTAAAAGTTCTTTTGCACTGGCAGGTGGTACTCAGATTTCACTGATTTTAATCATGTGCATGGCTAAACCACATGCAGAATCTAAAAACTGATAATTCCAGGATCCATGGAGAAAAGTAATTACAGCTCTTGCATTAACACAGCAATGTGTGAAAGAGAGTGAACTAGAAGCATAACCCTAACACCAGTTGGATTTGGCTGAGGAGAAGGAGCTGTGGGAAGAAGGGAAACTGTGGTCAGAACACTTTGTATGAAATCAATCCTGAAGGATCTAAAGAAAGAACTGATCAAGCATTCCCACCATACCCCCTTCCCCAAAAACAAAATTAAATTAAAAACTGTGGGGTTGTGTCACACATCATTAATCTCAGGCCTTGGGAGGCAGAGCTGAACTATTTTCTGTGTGCTTGAAGCCAGTCTGGTCTCAAAAGTGAGTTCCAGGACAGTCTACAAAGAAGCATAGTATACATTTTGCCAAACAATGAAAATCAACAGAAAAATGAAGTAAAATAAAAAAGACAAGGGAGCAGAACTCTCTGACTCTAAGTGATTCCTTTCTTTATATCCAACCACAATCAGCTAGCAATGGCCCTGTGATGACCCAGGTGAGGATATATAGGGTATTGAGTTTAGGCAAAGTGGGCTCCAGCTGTATGCTTATGAAAAGCCATTATCAATACTTGGTAGACTTTCCAGTGAATGCAGCATCTCTCAGTCCTACCTGAATGGCCCAGGTTCAGCAAAGAGGAATATAATCCCACAATTCCAAAGCAAGCCATATCCAAGTTAGACTTTCCATTGATTTACCCTCACGAGAGGAGAGGGAGATAGGCAATTAATTTGTAAAAGGAAGGCAGCAGGAGCCACAAGTTTGATGAGGATGTTGATGAATAACAACAACTTTGGTCCCCTAAAAACAAGTACAATATATACTAAAATGGTTCATTCATATTCCTCAGTGACAATACCTTACCCACTGAGATGATGTAAAATGGATAGCTATCATTCAAGAATGTTTGTCTTCCTGACAGACAACACGCTTTCTGGAAGATCAACTCTCACAGATATCTTGTGGCACGTGTTGGAAGGAGGTAAAGGAGCCATGGAGAGTAAGAGAGAGCAAGGGAGTACAATGCTAAAATTCATAAGGCCAGCACAGTTGTTTGAGAGAATCCAGCAATGATGGGCCACATGCCGGCTGCCCTGCCTACTTTGGTTTTCATTTCCACGTCTTTGCTTGAGTTACCTCAACAAGATACCAAGATGGACACAATCATATGATGTACTTTTCAAGGTCCTGTTTGTTCTTTGTGTTTCCCAGTGACAAAGTAAAATCAAATTTCACTTGAAGAATTGTAGGAAGCTCTTATATTGGGAAAGCACAGCCTTATATGAAAAGGAAAACACCGCCCAGGTTTAGATTCCTATGGAGAGTGAAGGGAAAGAAAAAGAAATCAAGAGAGAAGAAATGTGAGTTTACAGACAAAGGAAAAGGGAAAAAGGAGAACACACAATGTTCTGTTCCTGACATTGGCCGTCAATCCCATCAACACTAGGGAGGCAAACATAAATTGATCTGTTTGAATTCCAAGCCTGCTTTATTACAGAGAGTGTTCAAGGACATTCTCCTACGAAAAGACTAAATGTTTGTCTCAAAAATAATCAGAATAATAATAATGATGATAATAGTAATAATAAGTAGAAATGAAATGCTTCTGGATTGATTTTATGCATGAGTATTCTGTCTGCCCTTTCACCAGAAGAGGGCACTACATGCCACCAAGTGACCTCTGCAATTTATAGACAGTCTATGCTCCTGGGCCCTATTATTTAATATGTGTGTGTGTTTGTGAATGTGTGAGTGTGTGTTTGTGTGTTTGTGTGTGTGTGTGTGTGTGTGTGTGCGTGCATGTGTCTGTGTGTGTGTAAATTGGTAGAAGACTGGGCATTTGTATGATACAGCAGGAGACAACGGGATGGGGTGTGGAGGCAGAATGCCTACAAAGCCTGTTTGCTTGTGGGACTGGCAATACAAGCTCCATGCCAACCAGGTCTCTGATTTTACTTATGAAATAAAGAAATGTGGACAAAGAAAGACTCACTTTGGAATCAGAATCTGTGTTTCTTCACATACTAACCCAAGTTCAAACAAGCAGCACTACTTGTTTGTTCTGTGTGAGCATACATCACTAGACTAGTTCAGCTTTCCAGCAATCCGTGAAGTTTCTTCTGATCCCCAGGCCAAGTTCCCTTCAATCTTCTTCATTTATTTTTGATTTACACCTGTATGAAGGCCAGGTTAATTATTTTAACTCTAGTTATTTTTGATTGTGTAGGGATGTCGGAGGATCTGGATTTCCAGGAGTGCGTAGACATAAAGTCAAAGGGGTAAGTAATTGAAAAATTAAATTGCTAGATAGCAAGACTTGAAAGGCGAAATTACTGGGCAGTGGCCATGAGAATTTTATCAACAGCATTCAGGAAGCTGTTTGGGTTTGAGTTCAATGGAGCCTCAGGTCAGTAAAAGCTGCATAGTGAAGCCTCATGATGAAAGAGCAAAAGAAAATTAGAAGAAGAAGAAGTAAAAGAGAAGAAGATGACGAGAAAGATAAAGAACAAAAAGAAGTAGAAGGGGTAGAAGAAGAAGGAAAATAAGAAGTTGATGTGGTAGAAGAAAGAAAGCAAGGAAGAAAGAAGAAAACCCAGTATGGAGCAGGAAATATCCCCACATGCCTGTAATGTAACCACTCTGGTGGCAGGAGGATCTATGAGTTCATGGCCAGCCTGGTCTACAGACTGAGTCCTGGGAGAGTCAAAGCAACACAGAAAAATCATGTCTTGAAAAATTGAAAACTATCTTTTTGCACTAAATCTAACTACAAATCTGAACATATTCATGCTCAAACTGAGTAGGCCCGTTGGCAGGGGAGGCAGATGATATGCACACACACACACACACACACACACACACTCAATGATAAAGCCAAAAATAAACAAATGAAAATAGTTCAGTGAAAATCTAGAGAGTGACAAGAGGACTAACAGGATTTCAATGATTTTAAAATTCACAATGTATCCATAATTACAAGTACAAGAGAATTAGGGCCAAGCTTTGTTAGGCCCTAAAGCAAGAAAGGTCCCCTTTGCTCTTTGACAGGGCTGGACTTTCATGTATGACTCGACCAATCTCTGCTGTATAGTGACAACAACAACAGTAGTAGAGGTAAACTAATTTGAGTAAGCTCAATGCTTTCATATCTGTTCTCAGAAAGAAGACCTGCACCATGAAGTGGAGCAAAGATAAAGGGACACAAACTGTCTTTAAAAAAAAAAAAAAAAAAAAACCACAAGTGAAAATATAAAGTAAACAAAACAAAGATTATAGTTCCTCATAAACCTGAAAATAACTGAATTCCTATCAGCCATGTAGGCTTTCCCTCCTCAACCAATGTTTAACTGGAAAGCACGGCACATGCATATATGAGTATTCAAGTGGAGATTGGTACACAGTGGTTCTGAGGAAGAAGCAGAGGCAGAGGCAGATAGACAGGTTGATTTCTGACTTTCACTTCTGCCTGGCCTACAAAATGAGTTTCAAGACAGCTCTCAAGGTACAAAGACAAAACCAGTTTCCCAAAGAAATGAAAGGAAGAAGGAAGGAAGGGAGAGACAGTGGAGGAAATGTAAATATGGAGACAGTTAATACAAAAAACAAACTAAAACACAAAAACAGAAACAAACAAACATCAAGACAAAAATTTCACACAGTCCCTAAGGCAGAACACCAACTGATTCCTGAGTATTGTTCTGCTACTATAGTTCTCAGGTCTCATGTACTCAAAAATAAATAACAAACTTCCAACTTTTACCCACAGATGATGAATCAAGCCTCTGTTCTCAAAAATCGGAATGAGGAGATTTGTCAGCTCACCAGGACTACAATCTGAGTTCTAGAAAAGAAATGGTTATACAGAGAAATGCTGAAATAAAAAAGACAGAAAGACTTTCAACTACTAAGACATCTACCAGGCCATTTCTGGTTATTTTTTTTTAATTTCATATATTTGACTTCTGCTGGAAAGGAAGCCATGTCCCCAAATTTATCACTCTATCTTTCTCTAATTTCCTCTATTAATGTGACTATCAGTACAACAGAATGATTGGCTACCTTATTTGAAAGTTGGCTTGAGCCTGTGTAATGCTTTGGTTATGTATCACCAATTGTAAATGCTCTAAACCCAGTGACAGAGAGCTTGCCCTTTCCTGACATACTCTGACTATAAGTTGAAATCCTCGTAAAAGTTCTTTTGCACTGGCAGGTGGTACTCAGATTTCACTGATTTTAATCATGTGCATGGCTAAACCACATGCAGAATCTAAAAACTGATAATTCCAGGATCCATGGAGAAAAGTAATTACAGCTCTTGCATTAACACAGCAATGTGTGAAAGAGAGTGGATTTGGCTGAGGAGAAGGAGCTGTGGGAAGAAGGGAAACTGTGGTCAGAACACTTTGTATGAAATCAATCCTGAAGGATCTAAAGAAAGAACTGATTAAGCATTCCCACCATACCCCCTTCCCCAAAAACAAAATTAAATTAAAAACTGTGGGGTTGTGTCACACATCATTAATCTCAGGCCTTGGGAGGCAGAGCTGAGCTATTTTCTGTGTGCTTGAAGCCAGTCTGGTCTCAAAAGTGAGTTCCAGGACAGTCTACAAAGATGCATAGTATACATTTTGCCAAACAATGAAAATCAACAGAAAAATGAAGTAAAATAAAAAGACAAGGGAGCAGAACTCTCTGACTCTAAGTGATTCCTTTCTTTATATCCAACCACAATCAGCTAGCAATGGCCCTGTGATGACCCAGGTGAGGATATATAGGGTATTGAGTTTAGGCAAAGTGGGCTCCAGCTGTATGCTTATGAAAAGCCATTATCAATACTTGGTAGACTTTCCAGTGAATGAAGCATCTCTCAGTCCTACCTGAATGGCCCAGGTTCAGCAAAGAGGAATATAATCCCACAATTCCAAAGCAAGCCATATCCAAGTTAGACTTTCCATTGATTTACCCTCACGAGAGGAGAGGGAGAGAGGCAATTAATTTGTAAAAGGGAGGCAGCAGGAGCCACAAGTTTGATGAGGATGTTGATGAATAACAACAACTTTGGTCCCCTAAAAACAAGTACAATATATACTAAAATGGTTCATTCATATTCCTCAGCGACAATACCTTACCCACTGAGATGATGTAACTTGGATAGCTATCATTCAAGAATGTTTGTCTTCCTGACAGACAACATGCTTTCTGGAAGATCAACTCTCACAGATATCTTGTGGCACGTGTTGGAAGGAGGTAAAGGAGCCATGGAGAGTAAGAGAGAGCAAGGGAGTACAATGCTAAAATTCATAAGGCCAGCACAGTTGTTTGAGAGAATCCAGCAATGATGGGCCACATGCCGGCTGCCCTGCCTACTTTGGTTTTCATTTCCACGTCTTTGCTTGAGTTACCTCAACAAGATACCAAGATGGACACAATCATATGATGTACTTTTCAAGGTCCTGTTTGTTCTTTGTGTTTCCCAGTGACAAAGTAAAATCAAATTTCACTTGAAGAATTGTAAGAAGCTCTTATATTGGGAAAGCACAGCCTTATATGAAAAGGAAACACCACCCAGGTTTAGATTCCTATGGAGAGTGAAGGGAAAGAAAAAGAAAACAAGAGAGAAGAAATGTGAGTTTACAGACAAAGGAAAAGGGAAAAAAGGACAACACACAATGTTCTGTTCCTGACATTGGCCGTCAATCCCATCAACACTAGGGAGGCAAACATAAATTGATCTGTTTGAATTCCAAGCCTGCTTTATTACAGAGAGTGTTCAAGGACATTCTCCTACGAAAAGACTAAATGTTTGTCTCAAAAATAATCAGAATAATAATAATGATGATAATAGTAATAATAAGTAGAAATGAAATGCTTCTGGATTGATTTTATGCATGAGTATTCTGTCTGCCCTTTCACCAGAAGAGGGCACTACATGCCACCAAGTGACCTCTGCAATTTATAGACAGTCTATGCTCCTGGGCCCTATTCTTTAATATGTGTGTGTGTTTGTGAATGTGTGAGTGTGTGTTTGTGTGTTTGTGTGTGTGTGTGTGTGTGTGTGTGTGCGTGCATGTGTCTGTGTGTGTGTAAATTGGTAGAAGACTGGGCATTTGTATGATACAGCAGGAGACAACGGGATGGGGTGTGGAGGCAGAATGCCTACAAAGCCTGTTTGCTTGTGGGACTGGCAATACAAGCTCCATGCCAACCAGGTCTCTGATTTTACTTATGAAATAAAGAAATGTGGACAAAGAAAGACTCACTTTGGAATCAGAATCTGTGTTTCTTCACATACTAACCCAAGTTCAAGCAAGCAGCACTACTTGTTTGTTCTTTGTAAGCATACACCTCTAGACTAGTTCAGCTTTCCAGCAATCCGTGAAGTTTCATCTGATCCCCAGGCCAAGTTCCTTTCGATCTTCTTCATTTATTTTTGATTTACACCTGTATGAAGGCCAGGTTAATTATTTTAACTCTAGTTATTTTTGATTGTGTAGGGAGGTCGGAGGATCTGGATTTCCAGGAGTGCGTAGACATAAAGTCAAAGGGGTAAGTAATTGAAAAATTAAATTGCTAGATAGCAAGACTTGAAAGGCGAAATTACTGGGCAGTGGCCATGAGAATTTTATCAACAGCATTCAGGAAGCTGTTTGGGTTTGAGTTCAATGGAGCCTCAGGTCAGTAAAAGCTGCATAGTGAAGCCTCATGATGAAAGAGCAAAAGAAAATTAGAAGAAGAAGAAGTAAAAGAGAAGAAGATGACGAGAAAGATAAAGAACAAAAAGAAGTAGAAGGGGTAGAAGAAGAAGGAAAATAAGAAGTTGATGTGGTAGAAGAAAGAAAGCAAGGAAGAAAGAAGAAAACCCAGTATGGAGCAGGAAATATCCCCACATGCCTGTAATGTAACCACTCTGGTGGCAGGAGGATCTATGAGTTCATGGCCAGCCTGGTCTACAGACTGAGTCCTGGGAGAGTCAAAGCAACACAGAAAAATCATGTCTTGAAAAATTGTAAACTATCATTTTGCACTAAATCTAACTACAAATCTGAACATATTCATGCTCAAACTGAGTAGGCCCGTTGGCAGGGAGGCAGATGATATGCACACACACACACACACACACACACACACACACACACACACACACTCAATGATAAAGCCAAAAATAAACAAATGAAAATAGTTCAGTGAAAATCTAGAGAGTGACAAGAGGACTAACAGGATTTCAATGATTTTAAAATTCACAATGTATCCATAATTACAAGTACAAGAGAATTAGGGACAAGCTTTGTTAGGCCCTAAATTAAGAAAGGTCCCCTTTACTCTTTGACAGGGCTAGACTTTCATGTATGGCTTGGACAATCTCTGCTGTATAGTGAGAACAACAACATTAGTAGAGGTAAACTAATTTGAGTTAGCTCAATGCTTTCATATCTGTTCTCAGAAAGAAGACCTGCACCATGAAGTGGAGCAAAGATAAAGGGACACAAGCTGTCTTTAAAAAAAGAAAAAAAAAAAACCACAAGTGAAAATATAAAGTAAACAATACAAAGATTATAGTTCCTCATAAACCTGAAAATAACTGAATTCCTATCAGCCATGTAGGCTTTCCCTCCTCAACCAATGTTTAACTGGAAAGCACGGCACATGCATATATGAGTATTCAAGTGGAGATTGGTACACAGTGGTTCTGAAGGAGAGGCAGAGGCAGAGGCAGATAGACAGGTTGATTTCTGACTTTCACTTCTGCCTGGCCTACAAAATGAGTTTCAAGACAGCTCTCAAGGTACAAAGACAAAACCAGTTTCCCAAAGAAATGAAAGGTAGAAGGAAGGAAGGGAGAGACAGTGGAGGAAATGTAAATATGGAGACAGTTAATACAAAAAACAAACTAAAAAACAAAAACAAACAAACATCAAGACAAAAATTTCACACAGTCCCTAAGGCAGAACACCAACTGATTCCTGAGTATTGTTCTGCTACTATAGTTCTCAGGTCTCATGTACTCAAAAATAAATAACAAACTTCCAACTTTTAGCCACAGATGATGAATCAAGCCTCTGTTCTCAAAAATCGGAAAGTGGAGATTTGTCAGCTCACCAGGACTACAATCTGAGTTCTAGAAAAGAAATGGTTATATAGAGAAATGCTGAAAAAAAAAGACAGAAAGACTTTCAACTATTAAGACATCTACCAGGCCATTTCTGGTTATTTTATTTTTTAATTTCATATATTTGACTTCTGCTGGAAAGGAAGCCATGTCCCTAAATTTATCACTCTATCTTTCTCTAATTTCCTCTATTAATGTGACTATCAGTACAACAGAATGATTGGCTACCTTATTTGAAAGTTGGCTTGAGCCTGTGTAATGCTTTGGTTATGTATCACCAATTGTAAATGCTCTAAACCCAGTGACAGAGAGCTTGCCCTTTCCTGACATACTCTGACTATAAGTTGAAATCCTCGTAAAAGTTCTTTTGCACTGGCAGGTGGTACTCAGATTTCACTGATTTTAATCATGTGCATGGCTAAACCACATGCAGAATCTAAAAACTGATAATTCCAGGATCCATGGAGAAAAGTAATTACAGCTCTTGCATTAACACAGCAATGTGTGAAAGAGAGTGGATTTGGCTGAGGAGAAGAAGCTGTGGGAAGAAGGGAAACTGTGGTCAGAACACTTTGTATGAAATCAATCCTGAAGGATCTAAAGAAAGAACTGATTAAGCATTCCCACCATACCCCCTTCCCCAAAAACAAAATTAAATTAAAAACTGTGGGGTTGTGTCACACATCATTAATCTCAGGCCTTGGGAGGCAGAGCTGAGCTATTTTCTGTGTGCTTGAAGCCAGTCTGGTCTCAAAAGTGAGTTCCAGGACAGTCTACAAAGATGCATAGTATACATTTTGCCAAACAATGAAAATCAACAGAAAAATGAAGTAAAATAAAAAGACAAGGGAGCAGAACTCTCTGACTCTAAGTGATTCCTTTCTTTATATCCAACCACAATCAGCTAGCAATGGCCCTGTGATGACCCAGGTGAGGATATATAGGGTATTGAGTTTAGGCAAAGTGGGCTCCAGCTGTATGCTTATGAAAAGCCATTATCAATACTTGGTAGACTTTCCAGTGAATGCAGCATCTCTCAGTCCTACCTGAATGGCCCAGGTTCAGCAAAGAGGAATATGATCCCACAATTCCAAAGCAAGCCATATCCAAGTTAGACTTTCCATTGATTTACCCTCACGAGAGGAGAGGGAGAGAGGCAATTAATTTATAAAAGGAAGGCAGCAGGAGCCACAAGTTTGATGAGGATGTTGATGAATAAAAACAATAGCAATCCAGCAAAGACCTTGTCTCAAGATTCCCAACTCAGGCAGGCTGGTCCTTCTTTGCCTACATCTGCCAATAGTAAGAGCTTGTTTAGCACCAGTCCCTGAGCTGCTGAAAACTCACATAAGCTTCCCAGGTGGGTAACCTTAGTTCAGGAGGTTCAGGACTGGAAAAACCGGAAGTCTCCTGTAGCTTCAAGGGTTGATTGTTACTGCACTGGGAATGCAAGACTGGGGCTCAGGAATGTTTAAGATTTCAGCAGCCCTGCTGGACATTGGTGGCACAGGCTTTAATCCCAGCACTAAGGAGGCCAAGGCAGGCAGATCTCTGCAAGTTCAAGGCCAGCCTGGTGTTCTTAGCAAGAGCCAGGACAGGCTCCACAGCTACGCAGATAAACCCTATCTCAAAAAGCCAAAAAAAAAAAAAAAAAAAAACCTAAAAAATTAATAAATAAAAGTATTCCAGCAGGAAGACCCTGACCCACAGCCCTCAGCTAAGTACTCTTGGCACTTTCTTTGACACACCCACCCAACAACCCAGTACACCATGGACATGGGGAGCCTAAGCAATGGTGTGTGTGTGTGTGTGTGTGTGTGTGTGTGTGTGTGTGTGTGTATGCAGGGGTCACTTTTTAGAGCACTCCAGCTGTAACTGGGAGCATTCAGGGCAAAGGGTTGCCAACACACATCAAAGATTTCCTACTTAGATACTTGCTCTGCTAGCTCACTCACAGGCTCCATTGGAATGTCAGGCTATCCCCACTTCAAAATCAAAAGCAGGCTAGGTAGTAATGTTAATGATGGACTAACCTAAAAACCAATATCTGTTCCTTGGAATTTGCTAGCTTCCTCTCACAAGGCCCTGAGATAAGAAGAATTCACACTGCTCCTCCTTTCCTGTGAGTCAACAGGTGGTAAATAGTGTCAAGAGATAGCTGTAACTCTGGTTTGCCCAGACAAGATTAATTAGCACACCTGAAGCCCTAAGGTCTGCTGACCCTAATAGCAGACCATCCGGCCTCCAAAGGTCACTTAGTACTCAATGGAGAGAGGCTCCCACCCCCTCCCTAAACTTGTGGGGTTGCCTTTAAAAACACCTGTGCCCGGGGGGGAGGGGGCTATTCCCTAGCCTGCATGCTAGAAGAGCCCATTTGCTCAAACATTTCCTGTTCATTAAAGCCTCTTGCGTTTTGCAGCAACTGGACTGTACATTGAGTTCTTGGGGTATCGACCGAACGTGAAAGACTCCTCATTCTGAGGGTCTTACATTTTGGGGGCTCGTCCTGGATTTGGTCGACCCCCCCAGACCCAATTCCATTGCCCGTTGGAGGTAAGAAAGAGCTCGCAACCTATATGTTTGATGTATGTCTGATGCGTCTGATGTTACGTGTTTTGACTGAGTGAATCTGTGCTTGGCCTGCACATAACTTGTACGTTATGTGTTTTTGACTCCAGTATTTGAATCTGTGCCTGTGCCTGGCCTGCAAAGGCTTGCATAGGACCAAAGGGAGAGACAGAAGTGTCCTGAGACCCTTGGTCCCGCCCTGGACGAAAGTCCGGGGTTGTTTGGAGGAGAGAAGGAGACGAAGTTTCTCTTCTCCAGGAGTGGACGGCCAGCCTCTGGACTTGCTTCCCTCCCGCTTTGTAACTTTGGTTTGGGCACCGTTTGTCTACCGTGCGGATTTGTCCTCTTTGTCGGATTGTCCCCATGGGTGAACAACTAACTACCCCACCTAAGTTTGACTTTAGATTCTCAGGAGAGCAGGGCCGGAGACCCAGCTATGAGCACACTCGTCCCCCGGACTCAGGAATGTGGCAGGGCAGCCAGAGCCTCTGGGGCTGAGCTTCAGCAGAATGGCTGAACAGCCATGGGCCGGACGCGGCATGGGCAGAGTCATGCCGGAATGGAGGGACAGGGTTATTTCTTATGAACCTGCCACCGTATATGTTTGGTTCCCAACACCAGCCGCCAGGGCTGACACTTCTCCCCAGATCTTTGTAATTGGAAAACTAAACACCCCCTTTTGGAGTTCCTTATGTCCTCTCTCTAGGCTATTTGAGAAAAGGAAATACCAGCAAGGTTTAGATTCCTATCGAGAGTGAGGGGAAAGAAAAAGAAAAGAAGAGAGGAGAAATGGGAGTTTACACACAAAGGATAAGGGAAAAAAGGAGAACATGCTATGTTCTGTTGGTGACATTGGCCTTCAATCCCAACAGCAGTAGGGAGACAAACAAAAATTGATCTGTTTGAATTCCAAGCCTGCTATTTTACTGAGAGTGTTCTCTGAAAGTCTCCAAAGGAAAGAGGAAATATTTGTCTCAAAAATATTCAGAATAATGATAAAGATGATAATAGCAATAATAATTTAAAAATGAAATTCTCCTGTATTGATTTAATGTGTGAGTATTCTGTCTGCAGATATGCCCTTTTACCAGAAGAGGGCACTATATGCCACCAAGTGACCTCTGGAATTTATAGATAGTCTATGCTCCTGGGACCTATTCTTTAATATTTGTGTGTGTGTGTGTGTGTGTGTGTGTGTGTGTAAACTGGTAGAAGACTGGGCACTTGTATGATACAGCGGCAGACAATGGGATGTGGTGTGGAGGCAGAAACCATACAAACCCTGTGTGCCTGTGGGACTGGCAATACAAGCTCCATGCCAACCGGTTCACTGATTTTACTCATGAAATAAAGAAAGGTGGATAAAGACAGACGCACTTTGGAATCAGAATCTGTGTTTCTTCACATACTAACCCAAGTTCAAACAAGCACCACGACTTGTTTGTTCTGTGTAAGCATACACTACTAGACTAGTTCAGCTTTCCTGCAATTCATGAAGTATCATCTCATCCCCAGGCCAAGTTCCCTTTGATCTAATTCATATATTTTTTTGACTTTTACGTGTATGAAGGCCAGGTTAACTATTTTAACTCTAGTTATTTTTGATTTTGTATGGAGGTGGGAGGATCTGGATATCCAGGAGTGCGCAGACATAAAGACAAAGGGGTAAGTAATTAAAAAATTAAATTGCTAGATAGAAAGACTTGAAAGAAAAACTACTGGGCAGTGGCCATGAGAGCTTATATCAACAGCACTCAGGAAGCTGTGTGAGTTTGAGTTCAACGGAGTTCAGGTCAGTAAAAGCTGCATAGGGAAGCCTCATCAAGAAAGAGCAAAAGAATATAAGAAGGAGAAGAAGAAGTGAAAGAAGAAGAAGATGACAAGAAAGATAAACAACAGAAGTCGAAGAGGGAGAAGAAGGAAAGGAAGAAGTTGATGTGGTAGAAGAAAGAAAGCAAGAAAGAAAGAAGAAAGAAGAAAACCCAGTATGGAGCAGGAAATATCCCCACATGCCTGTACTGTAACCACTCTGGTGTTAGGAGGACATATGAGTTCATGGCCAGCCTGGACTACAGACTACGTGCTGGGACAGTCCAAGCTACACAGACAAATCATGTCTTGAAAAATTGAAAACTATCTTTTTGCACTAAATCTAACTATAAATCTGAACATTTTCATGCTCAAACTGAGTAGGCCCGTTGGCAGGGAGGCAGATGAGATGCACACAGACACACACACACACACACACACACACACACACACACTAAATGATAAAGCAAAAAACAAACAAATGACAATAGTTCAGTGAAATTCTAGAGAGTGACAATAGGACTAACAGGATTTCAATGATTTTAAAATTCACAATGTATCCATAATTATAATTACAAGTGAATTAGGGCCAAGCTTTGCAGACAGAAAGGTCCCCTTTGCTCTTTGACAGGTCTGGACTTTCATGTATTCCTTGCCCTGTCACTGCTGTATAGTGAGAGCAACAACATTAGTAGAGGTAAACTAATTTGAAGTAGCTCAGTGCTTTCATATCTGTTCTCAGAAGGAAGACCTGCACCGAGCACAGATAAAGGGACACGACCTGTCTTAAAAAATCAAGTGAAAATATAAAGTAAACAAAACAAAGTTTATCTTTCCTCATAAACCTGAAAATAACTGAATTCCTATCAGCAATGAGGCTTTCCCTCCTCAACCAATGTTTAACTGGAAAGCATGGCACATGCATATCTGAGTATTCCAGTGGAGATTGGTGCACAGTGTTTCTGAGGCAGAGGCAGAGGCAGAGTTTATTTCTGACTTTCACTTCTGCCTGGCCTACAGAATGACTTTCAAGACAGCTCTCAAGGTACAGAGACAAAACCAGTTTCAAGAAGAAATGAAAGGAAGAAGGAAGGAATGGAGAGACAGTGGAGGAAATGTAAATATGGAGACAGTTAATACAAAAAACAAATAAAAAACAAAAACAAACAAACATCAAGACCAAAAAAAGTCACAAAGTCCTTAAGGCAAAACACCAACTAATTCCTGAGTATTTTTCTGCTACTACTGTTCTCAGGTCTCATGTCCTCAAAAAGAAGTAACAAAATTCCAACTTTAGCCACAGATGATGAATCAAGCCTCTGTCCTCAAAAATCTGAAAGTGGAGATTTGGAAGCTCACCAGGACTTCAGTCTGAGTACTAGAAAAGAAATGGGTATACAGAGAAATGTTGAAATAAAAATAAAAAAGAAAGAAAGTCTTTCCTTATACTAAGCCATCTCCCAGGCCCTTTCTTATTTTATATTTGGCTTCTGCTGCAAATGAAGCCACGTCCCTAAATTTATCACTCTATCTTTCTTTACTTTCCTCTATTAATATCACTATCAGTACACAGAATGATTGGCTACGTTATTTGAAAGTTGGTTTGATCCTGTGCAATGCTTTGGTTATGTAGCACCAATTGTAAAGGCTATAACCCCAGTGAAAGAGAGCTTGCCCTTTCTTAACATTCTCTGCCTATAAGTTGAAATCATTGTAAAAGTTCTTCTGCACTGGCAAGTGGTACTCAGATTACACTGATTTTAATCATGTGCATGGCTAAACCACACGCATAATCTAAAAACTGATAATTCCAGGATCCATGGAGAAATGTAATTACACCTGAGACACTAACAGAGCAATGTGTGAAAGAGAGAGAAGAAGAAGCCTAACCCTAACACCAGGTGGATTTGGCTGAGGGGAAGGAGTTGTGGGAAGAAGGGAAACTGTGGTCAGAACACTTTGTATGAAATCAAACCTGAAGTATTTTATTTATTTATTTTATTAGACAGCACAAATCACTGTGCCTGAAGCAAAGCCCAACCTTCCTTCTTCACTGGGTAATGGGCCAGCTCTTTGGTGGTGTCATGCAACAGTCCTATATTCATGCAAAGTGAAGTAAATGTTCTCTTTGTCCTATTTCCCCCTTGAAATTAATAATCCTTAAGGAAACACCCTAAGCACTCAAAGCAAAATATTTAACAAATGGACCCATAATAAGAGAATGTGGACTACTTTCTCCTTTGTCACACAACTGGAGAGTTTGGGGGTGGGGAGGTAGGTGAGCCCATATCACCATGGTCCAGCAAAAAAGAAGGCTGGATAATGGGGAAAAACATTCTACATCCAACTGAGGCAAACCAATTTTGGATACGCCAGCTACAAAGAACAGCAGCAATCCAGCAAAGACCTTGTCTCAAGATTCCCAACTCAGGCAGGCTGGTCCTTCTTTGCCTACATCTGCCAATAGTAAGAGCTTGTTTAGCACCAGTCCCTGAGCTGCTGAAAACTCACATAAGCTTCCCAGGTGGGTAACCTTAGTGCAGGAGGTTCAGGACTGGAAAAACCGGAAGTCTCCTGTAGCTTCAAGGGTTGATTGTTACTGCACTGGGAATGCAAGACTGGGGCTCAGGAATGTTTAAGATTTCAGCAGCCCTGCTGGACATTGGTGGCACAGGCTTTAATCCCAGCACTAAGGAGGCCAAGGCAGGCAGATCTCTGCAAGTTCAAGGCCAGCCTGGTGTTCTTAGCAAGAGCCAGGACAGGCTCCACAGCTACCCAGATAAACCCTATCTCAAAAAGCAAAAAAAAAAAAAAAAAAAAAAAAACCTGAAAAATTAATAAATAAAAGTATTCCAGCAGGAAGACCCTGACCCACAGCCCTCAGCTAAGTACTCTTGGCACTTTCTTTGACACACCCACCCAACAACCCAGTACACCATGGACATGGGGAGCCTAAGCAATGGTGTGTGTGTGTGTGTGTGTGTGTGTGTGTGTATGCAGGGGTCACTTTTTAGAGCACTCCAGCTGTAACTGGGAGCATTCAGGGCAAAGGGTTGCCAACACACATCAAAGATTTCCTACTTAGATACTTGCTCTGCTAGCTCACTCACAGGCTCCATTGGAATGTCAGGCTATCCCCACTTCAAAATCAAAAGCAGGCTAGGTAGTAATGTTAATGATGGACTAACCTAAAAACCAATATCTGTTCCTTGGAATTTGCTAGCTTCCTCTCACAAGGCCCTGAGATAAGAAGAATTCACACTGCTCCTCCTTTCCTGTGAGTCAACAGGTGGTAAATAGTGTCAAGAGATAGCTGTAACTCTGGTTTGCCCAGACAAGATTAATTAGCACACCTGAAGCCCTAAGGTCTGCTGACCCTAATAGCAGACCATCCGGCCTCCAAAGGTCACTTAGTACTCAATGGAGAGAGGCTCCCACCCCCTCCCTAAACTTGTGGGGTTGCCTTTAAAAACACCTGTGCCCGGGGGGAGGGGGCTATTCCCTAGCCTGCATGCTAGAAGAGCCCATTTGCTCAAACATTTCCTGTTCATTAAAGCCTCTTGCGTTTTGCAGCAACTGGACTGTACATTGAGTTCTTGGGGTATCGACCGAACGTGAAAGACTCCTCATTCTGAGGGTCTTACATTTTGGGGGCTCGTCCTGGATTTGGTCGACCCCCCCAGACCCAATTCCATTGCCCGTTGGAGGTAAGAAAGAGCTCGCAACCTATATGTTTGATGTATGTCTGATGCGTCTGATGTTACGTGTTTTGACTGAGTGAATCTGTGCTTGGCCTGCACATAACTTGTACGTTATGTGTTTTTGACTCCAGTATTTGAATCTGTGCCTGTGCCTGGCCTGCAAAGGCTTGCATAGGACCAAAGGGAGAGACAGAAGTGTCCTGAGACCCTTGGTCCCGCCCTGGACGAAAGTCCGGGGTTGTTTGGAGGAGAGAAGGAGACGAAGTTTCTCTTCTCCAGGAGTGGACGGCCAGCCTCTGGACTTGCTTCCCTCCCGCTTTGTAACTTTGGTTTGGGCACCGTTTGTCTACCGCGCGGATTTGTCCTCTTCGTCGGATTGTCCCCATGGGTGAACAACTAACTACCCCACCTAAGTTTGACTTTAGATTCTCAGGAGAGCAGGGCCGGAGACCCAGCTATGAGCACACTCGTCCCCCGGACTCAGGAATGTGGCAGGGCAGCCAGAGCCTCTGGGGCTGAGCTTCAGCAGAATGGCTGAACAGCCATGGGCCGGACGCGGCATGGGCAGAGTCATGCCGGAATGGAGGGACAGGGTTATTTCTTATGAACCTGCCACCGTATATGTTTGGTTCCCAACACCAGCCGCCAGGGCTGACACTTCTCCCCAGATCTTTGTAATTGGAAAACTAAACACCCCCCTTTTGGAGTTCCTTATGTCCTCTCTCTAGGCTATTTGAGAAAAGGAAATACCAGCAAGGTTTAGATTCCTATCGAGAGTGAGGGGAAAGAAAAAGAAGAGAAGAGAGGAGAAATGGGAGTTTACACACAAAGGATAAGGGAAAAAAGGAGAACATGCTATGTTCTGTTGGTGACATTGGCCTTCAATCCCAACAGCAGTAGGGAGACAAACAAAAATTGATCTGTTTGAATTCCAACCCTGCTATTTTACTGAGAGTGTTCTCTGAAAGTCTCCAAAGGAAAGAGGAAATATTTGTCTCAAAAATATTCAGAATAATGATAAAGATGATAATAGCAATAATAATTTAAAAATGAAATTCTCCTGTATTGATTTAATGTGTGAGTATTCTGTCTGCAGATATGCCCTTTTACCAGAAGAGGGCACTATATGCCACCAAGTGACCTCTGGAATTTATAGATAGTCTATGCTCCTGGGACCTATTCTTTAATATTTGTGTGTGTGTGTGTGTGTGTGTGTGTGTGTGTGTATGCAGGGGTCATTTTTTTCCTGCACCCGTGCTGTAACTAGGAGAGTTCTTGGCAAACAGTTGCCAACACACATCAAAGATTTCCTACTTAGATACTTGCTCTGCTAGCTCACTCACAGGCTCCATTGGAATTTCAGGCTATCCCCATTTCAAATTCAAAAGCAGGCTTGGTATCTCTTCCTTCCATGCTGGAAAATTTCAGGACTAGCTCAAGTTTTGCCTGTGTGCCTCAACAGCTCAGGAAAGAAAAAAGATGAGTAAACCTTCCCTACCCAAGACAGCCTACTTCTAGGTGCTTACATTAAGCAGTGCTAGCTCAAGAGCCCAGCATGGGGCAATGAAGCAATCTACAGGGGGAAGGGCCAGGGGAGAGCCATCCCTCCCATTCTTCCTTCTCAGGATGATTCTTGGTTCCTGGGACTCCAAAGTCTCTTGGTTTTGGAGTTTTGACTTACCCCTCTACCCTAATTATCACATGGATAGCCAAATTAGATCAATCACTTTGCACAGACAGAATCCCTACTTTCCATATTCCTGGTGGAGGTGGAAGCTGTCTGGGCTTCTCACCAAGGTTATCCTGGTTGGAGAGGGTTCCTTCACTTGAGGAGAGAGTGCTGCCACAGTCTGGACACTTCCAAGTCCCCCTCCACAACTTTGAGTCTGGTATATGTCCCTATGTAGAGGTCTTCTTGAATTACACATGGGAGACACCAAGAAAAGTAACAGGTGCAGGGAAAGGGAAAGCAGAAAGCAATAGCCATATTCCTTTGGAATAGGGGTGGGCCTAAGGTTGTCAGCCTTCACTCCCTTGACTATTTGATAGGGTACAAATCAAGGGATCTTACCTTTTCCCTTATTGGTACTGTTTAGATGTCCTCATCCCTTGCAGGCACACAGAACAACACCACCACCTTTCTAACATTTCTCCTCACCACACCTTCCAGGAACAGGAAAGCGTCATCTCAGCAGATCCTGCTTTGCAGTGGGGAATCCTGCTCTATAAACAGTTGGGTTTTACTTTCAGCTTGTTGTTGAAAGAGGCCTAGGCCTGTGAGGTTTATTCTGAGAGACACCTGGGAGCAGGAGCCACAGACATGTTCCCCACAGCTGTTTTGATTTATGCTCTAACACAGAAAGGCCTCAAGATAGTCTAATTTTAAGTCAAAGTACCAAGGAGCAACTACAGCAGGTCTGGTATGGCTCACATCAACTTGTCTCTGTGACAGCCTGCTTGCTCCTACTAAGGTGGGAGTGTGGGCACTTTCTCAGCACTGCCTAGCAACCTTTCCATCACTTCTTGAAACCTCAACAATGTTACCCAAGCAAAAGAGCTCTGCAATCTTTTTGTCATGAAAACAACAAAACAACAACATAAAATAATGAGCCTTAGTTGGTACCACATTTTATACACACACACACACACACACACACACACACACACACACACACACAAACACACACCCACACACACACACGAAAAACAAGGATGGAAAGAAAGGACATCACAGGCCATATGTACAACCCTGAGTTTAAGAAATTAGAGGAGGAAAACAAAGCTTTTATGATTTCAAGTTAGGGAAACCTTTTCATTTTTGTTATTTTATTTATTTATTTTATTAGACAGCACAAATCTCTGTCCCTGAAGCAAAGCCCAACCTTCCTTCTTCACTGGGTAATGGGGCCAGCTCTTTGGAGGTGTCATGCAACATTCCTCTATTCATGGAAAGTGAGGTAAATATTCTTTGTCCTATTTCCCCCTTCAACTTAATAATCCATAAGCAAACATCCTAAGCACTCAAAGCAAAAAAATTTTCCCATGTACCCATAATAAGAGAATATTTACTACTTTACCCTTTGTCACACAACTGGAGTGTTGGGGGGGGGGAGGTAGGTGTGCCCATATCACAATGGTCCAGCAAAAAAAGCAGGTTGGATAATGGGGAAAAATATTCTACATCCAACTGAGGCAAACCAATTTTGGATATGCAGCTACAAAGAACAGCAGTATCCCAGCAAAGACCCTGTCTCATGCTTCCAAACTCAGGCAGGCTGATCATTCTTTGCCTATATCTGCCAATGGTAAGAGCTTGTTTACCACCTGAAGCTGCTGAAAACTCACTTAAGATTCCCAGGTGGGTAACCTTTGTGCTGGAGGTTCAGGACTGGAAAAAACGGAAGTCTCCTGTAACTTCAAGTATAGTTACTGTCCTGGGAATGCAAGCCTGGGTTTTAGGAATGTTTAAGACTTCAGGAGCTCTGCTGGACATTGGTGGCACAGGCTTTAATCCCAGCACTAAGGAGGCAAAGGCAGGCAGATCTCTGCAAGTTCATGGCCAGCCTACTCTTCTTAGCTAGAGCCAGGATAGGATCCACAGCTACTCAGATAAACCCGAGGTCAAAAAGACAAAATAAATAAATACATACATAAATAAATAAATAAATAAAAGAAAATGAATAAAATTATTCCAGCAGGAAGACCTTGACCCACAGCCCTCAGCGAAGGACTCTTGGCATTTTCTTTCACACACACACCCAACAACATAGTACACCAGGGACATGGGGAGCCTAAGCACTGTGTGTGTGTGTGTGTGTGTGTGTGTGTGTGTGTGTGTGTGTGTATGCAGGGGTCATTTTTTCCAGCACCCGTGCTGTAACTAGGAGAGTTCTTGGCAAACAGTTGCCAACACACATCAAAGATTTCCTACTTAGATACTTGCTCTGCTAGCTCACTCACAGGCTCCATTGGAATTTCAGGCTATCCCCATTTCAAATTCAAAAGCAGGCTTGGTATCTCTTCCTTCCATGCTGGAAAATTTCAGGACTAGCTCAAGTTTTGCCTGTGTGCCTCAACAGCTCAGGAAAGAAAAAAGATGAGTAAACCTTCCCTACCCAAGACAGCCTACTTCTAGGTGCTTACATTAAGCAGTGCTAGCTCAAGAGCCCAGCATGGGGCAATGAAGCAATCTACAGGGGGGAAGGGCCAGGGGAGAGCCATCCCTCCCATTCTTCCTTCTCAGGATGATTCTTGGTTCCTGGGACTCCAAAGTCTCTTGGTTTTGGAGTTGTGACTTACCCCTCTACCCTAATTATCACATGGATAGCCAAATTAGATCAATCACTTTGCACAGACAGAATCCCTACTTTCCATATTCCTGGTGGAGGTGGAAGCTGTCTGGGCTTCTCACCAAGGTTATCCTGGTTGGAGAGGGTTCCTTCACTTGAGGAGAGAGTGCTGCCACAGTCTGGACACTTCCAAGTCCCCCTCCACAACTTTGAGTCTGGTATATGTCCCTATGTAGAGGTCTTCTTGAATTACACATGGGAGACACCAAGAAAAGTAACAGGTGCAGGGAAAGGGAAAGCAGAAAGCAATAGCCATATTCCTTTGGAATAGGGGTGGGCCCTAAGGTTGTCAGCCTTCACTCCCTTGACTATTTGATAGGGTACAAATCAAGGGATCTTACCTTTTCCCTTATTGGTACTGTTTAGATGTCCTCATCCCTTGCAGGCACACAGAACAACACCACCACCTTTCTAACATTTCTCCTCACCACACCTTCCAGGAACAGGAAAACGTCATCTCAGCAGATCCTGCTTTGCAGTGGGGAATCCTGCTCTATAAACAGTTGGGTTTTACTTTCAGCTTGTTGTTGAAAGAGGCCTAGGCCTGTGAGGTTTATTCTGAGAGACACCTGGGAGCAGGAGCCACAGACATGTTCCCCACAGCTGTTTTGATTTATGCTCTAACACAGAAAGGCCTCAAGATAGTCTAATTTTAAGTCAAAGTACCAAGGAGCAACTACAGCAGGTCTGGTATGGCTCACATCAACTTGTCTCTGTGACAGCCTGCTTGCTCCTACTAAGGTGGGAGTGTGGGCACTTTCTCAGCACTGCCTAGCAACCTTTCCATCACTTCTTGAAACCTCAACAATGTTACCCAAGCAAAAGAGCTCTGCAATCTTTTTGTCATGAAAACAACAAAACAACAACATAAAATAATGAGCCTTAGTTGGTACCACATTTTATACACACACACACACACACACACACACACACACACACACACACACACACGAAAAACAAGGATGGAAAGAAAGGACATCACAGGCCATATGTACAACCCTGGAACTGTGAGCAGGGAAAATAGTGGGAAAGTTGGCCAGGGAAGCAATGAAGGGCCAGGTCACATAGCCTCTCAGAGGTCCATTGTGCCGAAACGGGGAAGCTACTCAGAAGTTTAGGGCCAAAGGGTGACATATTTTGTCTTAATTCGATAAACTTCAACATCATGATTAGTAGTGATGTGTCACATGCTTCCACTTTAATCTCCAGAGTACAGTGAGTTCTCCTGTTGCCCCTAAGTCATATCAGCATTGTGCTGGAGGTCTAAACCAGAACAGAAGGCTAGAAAACAAAATGGCCAGCATTCATAGATGGTATGGCTTAGAGATGACAGGATTGTGCATGTTAAAGACAGCACTGCAGGGTTATAAAAGGAGAGCCTGGCACTGCTAGAGCCTACCATACCACTTGGTGGAAGTTTCCATCTGTAGGAAAACTACAGTTTGATTTGAGTGGCCTTTACAGCACCAGTTAACACACTGATGGAAGCCCACAATCATCACAGAGGATGTAAGTTTTCTCTGTGACTGACAGATCAAACTCACAAAAGATTCGGTGAGTGGAGCAACACATTGGACCCAGTAAATGTAGCATGCACACCCTCTTTGCTCGGTATCCCATCTTCTTAAGCACAGCATTGGTGTGCTATCATGGAAATCAAAGCCTAATGGCTGGTTCTAAAACAGTCTAGTTTTATAAAATCCCCAAATGCTATGTCCAGAGTAGTGAAAATGTACAGGTTATAGCTACATATAGCATGTCTGACAAGTAGAGAAAGTAAAACATGAAAAAGATGTTATAAAATTCAGATCTACATAAATCAATGGTATGTGGGAAGGTATAGTAGTATCTTGCCTTGTTCCTGTGACCAAATACTTGACATAGCAAAACGAAAGCAACAACAGAAAAACACTTAAGGGAAATAGGGCTTATTTTGGATATATAGTATGTCTTGGTAGGAAAAGCCTGGTAGCAGGAGTGTGAATCCTTTCCATTGCCTCTGTAGTCAGGAAGCAAGTGAGGCCAGAGCATAAAACTTCAAAGCCTGACCCTAGTGGTCCTCTTCCTCCAGCAAGACTCCACCTCCTAGGGGTTCAACAATGTGCCAAAACAGACTACTGAGGAGCAAACTGCCCATCACACAAGTCTATGGTGGCAGTTTACATTCAAACCACAGCAGAATAAAAATCCTGAAAAAAAAAAAGGTAATAAAATTCTAAAATCTGTATTTTAAAAAGTTGGATTATATAATCTGAGGGGGGAGGACTGTGTAAAGTTGAAGTAGATAGGGTATATCCTTGAACCCTGAAGGCTTTGTATTTGCCTGTGTGGTAATTATGTAAACATTTGCTTTGTTAAGTTATTCAACTTAATGTGACTTTTCAGAGGTTGGGACATGCCACAAGGAAAAGTACTGCATAAATGAAAACAAAACAATAGACATCAATAAAAAATAAGAAACTGTGTATGTTATATATTAAGAAATGGAAACAAAAATCAGAAGAGAAACTGTGGAAGAGTATCGTTCCTTGTAATACTCCAGGAAATAGGTTTAACAAATTGCTCCTAGATAGTTCTTGAGCTATTTCCAGGCAATGTGGCATCTCAGCAAGCAGGGGAAAGTTTTGGACTCCTTGAATGCATGAGAAGAAATCTGTGTGGCATGTATAACAAAACTATCTTCAATGTAATTCAGAGTGATGGTGCACACTTATAATCCTAGCACTCCAAGGAGAGGCAGGATATGCAATCTCTCTCTCTCACTTTCTCTGTCTCTCTCTCTATCTCTCTCTCCCTCCTTTCCTTCCCCTCCCTCCCCACTTACTTGATGATCTGAATTTATTTTGCAGAGGAAATTTTAAAAGTAGAAAAATCAGAAGTTGACAGTAAATGGTGGCAGTGATGGTATTGGGAGATTGGAAAATGGAGGAGTGGTACAGAAGGGAAAAGTTCAATGATATACATAAAGGTTAATAAAATGATTGATGCAGATGGTGGTGTACACCTTTAATCCCAGCACAGAGAGGCAAGCAGAAGGCCAGCCTGGTCTACAGAGTGAGTTCCTGGACAGCCAAGGCTTATACAGAGAAACCCTGTCTCTAAAAACCGAAAATAATTAAAATAAGATGAGTGACAGGGAAGTACTGATAGGACTCTTGCTTCCTGAAAAGGGCAGTATGTACCTGTTGCCATGACATCCTTAAGATGCCAGATACTTAGCGACAACCTATCAACCTCATTTTTCCCCCTTGAGACAAGCATCTGTAGATTTGGGATGTTGAGGTTATTGTTTTATTTTTTAAGACAAGACTGCTGTTTAATCCAGTTTGGATGTGATTGTGATGATATCTTGCTTGCACAAATAAGGGCTGTCTGAAGGTCAGAGAATGGAGCTTGCCACTAGCTAACCATAGAGATCTGGAGGTCTGTACAGACAGAAAGGAAGTGAAGTAGCTGGGCGGAAACAGGATATAAGCTGGGAGAAATTGAAATTGCTCTCTTGACTGCTGAAGCACTAAGGAGATAAGGTGTGGTGGCGGCTTGCTCCTTCTCTCTGATTGCTCAGCATTTTCCCCTATATATGACTCCAGGTTTTTACTACTTAGACCAATTAAGAGCTCCATTTACAAGTATGTGATCTCTTGATTCTCCTAGTTTGACTTCCCAAGTGAGTGCTGGGAGATCAGGTATGTGCCATCTCTCCCGGCTTGCTTTTATTTTTTAAAAGTCTCACAAATGATTCTGATGTGCAGTCAAGTATAAAATCTAATATGCCCAGTTGGGATGCCTATGAACCGAGAGAGAGAGAAGGCCAGCCTATAATCACTAAGAGTACAAAAGCGGCACACGTACCTTGATAGTAACCGAAAGCTCTCTAATTGAACTTACCTGCTCAACAATATAGAAAGCATGCCTGGTACTAGAAACGTAGCCAACTACCCAAGGCTAGTTAAGTTGTGGTCTTAGACGATAAATTACAAACACCACTGTACTAAAACAACATAATTCCTAACTACATTATAAATATTTGTTCATATACTCACATATGTAAGTGTAGTCCTCACCCTCATCCAAGGAACTTCTTTTTTTGCAGTCAACAGAAACCACTACATAAAAACCACAGCTAAGTAAAATGCCTAATTGTGGGAACACAATCCCAAGGAGTACATGTACACAAAAATTCCTGAAAGTAAGGCTTTTGGGGACTTTGCAGAAGGAGGGGTGGAGAGATTGTTAAGAGTCAGGTGTTGAGAGAATGCTGTGAGAATGTGCCTCCTAGTAATGTCAGAAGCTACACCTATAATTTCTCTCCAACATGATTGCCTAAGTATGCGGCTACAGTGGCCTGGAGGAAGCTCCCAAGGCTTCAACTCTATACAACTCCAGGCAACCAAGGAATACTGAGAAATAGTCTTCTCCAGGGAAGAGCACACCAGTTGATTATCCAATACTATGTGGTCAACACTGAAAACATAATACAAGTAACACTATACTGACTAAGCATGCTGTATTTAAGAATGTATATGTGCATGCATATTTACTTGTGTGTATGTGTGTGCATGTAGCAACCACTGATAAAAAAAAAGGCCATGAATTCTAAAGCTAAAGGAGGGGGTATATGGGAGGGCTTGGAGGGAGGGAAGGGTAGGAGAAATGTTTTAAATATATTGTAATTTCAAAAACTAAAAGATTTTTTTTTAGGCCAGTATGTTTTTAATATCTCAACATGCCTGTAAAATCCCTGGTACTCTTTAAAATGGACCTGAGTGTCTGTACAAGCCCCCCCCCCAACACACACACACACACACCATAATACCCACATTTTATGACATTTATTTTGAGTATTCAGAGGTGAAAGCGATCCAATATACTTTCAGCCCTGAGCTTGTGAAACAAAGCATATGTGTTTCCTGGCAACGTGGGACTTATAGCTTCTGCTGTTGTGAGATGAAAGAGCAAACACACCAGCCCAGCAGGACTCAGTGATACTCCTTGGGACTTACTAGTGGAGCCAGCATGGCCCCAACCACATTTTGACCCTGGAAAATATTTCCACAGAGTTCCAGCTGTTTTCCCCAGCATACCATGCCTTCAAGTTAGTCTTGATTCTTGTTCCCATCAAAAATAGTTGAGGTGAAGGAGTAAATTTAGCCAAGACCAACAAAATCTCTGAAGGCCTCACCACGGTTCTCTCAGTCCCCTGTTTCCATAACACGTGGCTGGGTCTTGCCAAACCCATCTCAATCAGCTGAGTGGTCATGGTGAGAAGCCAGAGTGTTTTCTAAATAAGCTTATTCCTACATCTGCTTGAACTGACCTGGAAAATATATTTGTTCCATTTGGGCCTTTCTGAGCAAACAATGTCCACTTTGTGTTGTGTATACCACCTAATTATTTCAGATTCCACAGCGTCAATTCACAGAAAATGATCCAGGCTACTTATACTCTTTTCCCAGTTGTCCTTTGGAGGTGAGTATACACACAAAGGAACACACTATACTGAAGTTATCTGAGTTGAAGTCTTAGAGAGCCATGCATTTTTATATCTGTATGTTAAAGAAATAGATGTTTATTGGAGCATTTCCCCCACATTGTTTTTAGATTAAGACCTCTTTGCTTTCAATCTTATAATTGTTTGATTTTTCTTTCCTCAGCTTTGTCAGTCTCACAGCAGAAACAGCAGGAAACAGCCAGAGCCTGTAGCTGTCACCCCAGACCCAACTCTGTGGTTGCCACCTTGCCTTCAGTTCTGGCTAACAATTTCTTGCTGCCCTGGGGACTGTCTGCCTCTTAATACTTTTTTTTTACATAATCTAAATTGCTTGGAATTGTTCAGAGAAGAGTCAGGACTGACTGTCCCCCGTTTTTAAAATGCAAAATATAGACTGAGAAAGGTTATATACTTTTCAAAAAGCATGCATTTTCCCCTAAATTTTGTCAATAACAAGTACAAGTATTATATAAGTGAATTTTGTCCTGTCACTGTGTGCACATACATATGTCATATGAAGATTAAATTAAACAATACTCTACAAATAACCAGAGGAAAATATAGAAAGAATAATATTATCTCAAAATGAAACAATTAGACCCTAGACTCTCCTCAAATTTGGAATGATCCTTGTTCCTTTGCCTTGCTGAGTGCTGGATTACAGGCATTCCATCACACTCAACCTTTCTTTTGTTCTTTGTATTGGTGATGAATTTTTAACAATGTTTCCTTCACCAGACTATGTAAGAATATGAGCAATTTGCCAGGCATTGGTGGCTCATGCCTTTAATCCCAGCACTCAGGAGGCAGAGGCAGGCAGATCTCTGAGTTCCAGGCCAGCCTAATCTACAGAGTTAGTTCTAAGATAGGCTCCAAAGCCACAGAGAAACCATGTCTTGAAAGACAAAACAAAACAAACAAAAAAAGCAACATTTTTCATAACACCATGAAACTGTAAGAAATCCAAATATATGTCAGTAGCAAAGCATTTAAGTATAAAGCATTTAATTGTATAAGTACTGGCATAAAAAAGAAAGTAAGAATGAAAGAAAAACTCTAAAGCTATAGCTCTAACACCAATGTAAATGTGAGGCAGAAATCAGTTACCAAAGAAAAACCACTCCCATAATGTGAAGTTTGAATGTAGATAAAATTAAGATGTTTTCAGGAGTTTGTGCTTAGTGGATTTACAGAAAAGTAAGGAAGGATCTGTAGAGACCTAGATGTCATTACCACCATATTCCTTTGTAAAATAAATAAATAAATAAATAAATGCATAAACGGAGTGATGAACAGAGGCTACAAATGTAGGCTACAAATTTATATAAAGAGTTGGTGGCCTGTAGACCTAAGAGGTTTTAAAAGTTGTTAGTAGACCTTGAGGGTATGTGTAAACAGAGAAAGGGAGGGAACATGGAGGAGAAGGAGATCTATAAGTAATTCCACGAAGAGAAAGGTGACTGTTAGGGAGTTCCTGAAGCCCAAGAAAGAAGTGAGAGCACATGCCGAAGATAACAGGAAAGGAAAGTAATCTTCAGATAGGAGAGAGTTTCCCCTTAGCCATCTATGTAATTATATGGGACCTTTGCTAAGCAATAAGTGGGATAAGAGATGTGGGAAGTATCATTTGAGGCACACAGAGATAAGATGACCCAGAGCCACAGGTCAACACCTCTAACAGAGATGCTGACATCTTGCACCTGGGCTTGCCCAAGGATCCAGAGCTCTTGGGGTTTGTACTGCAGAAGGAAGGGGGAAATGTGGGTAGGAGCAAGATGTTTAAACTGATGGACTACCTGTGAGGTCTAGACAGAGATGGAAACTTTGGAATAACAGGGAGGGCCAGAAGCAGGGTTTGGTGAGACATCAGAACCTGGAGCCCATGAGACAGAAATGTGAAACAGGAGCCCAGGTCTGATGAAGGCACATGAATTTCCCATCCTGTAGTGATTGTTGCCTTAAGGGATGGAGTCACCTTTGATACATGTGACTGACCTTCCTGGCAGAGGATGAGGTGCTGTAGCTCTGGAGAAGCCTGACATGCCCTTGGTCAGCACCCAAAGAAGGAGCAGAGGCAATGGGAAAGTCACATCCTTTTCTGAGGAAGCAGTGCAGCATGCAACATAGGGCTCCATCCCAAGCAGCTGCCTGCAGTCTAAACATAGAGAGGAATACTGCATGGCAGGTGTTATCACTGAACTTCCAGGCCAGGACTGCCTAGTGGAAATTGTACAATGATGTTCTATGTCTTTCCAGTCCACACACAGAAGCCACCAGCTACAAGTGGCTAAATGATTGTCATAATTAACAATAAATTCCAGGCTCTTTCTTGACAAAAAATAGGCTGAGCTGCAAGTTTGTGGTGTTGAGGAACACTTGGCAAATGAAATTCCAAATGAAGATGTGATGTACACTAATTACTGTAGTGAGGCTACTCTGGACGTAATATTAAAATCCTGGAGACTATAAGGATTTGGGAAACTTCTGAAAATGTCAGAGTACCTAGTGTGAGACATATGACCTAGGAAATACAGGAGAAGAGCCATTTTAAAATTCTTAATATCTATCTAAAAATACATAAGAAAAACAATAGCTCCATATACATAGTAATATCAATGTTTCAGTTTTACTTTCAAAATTTTTTATTTATTAAATGTGCATGCATTTGTTCCTGAGTGACAGGAGCCTTCAGAACCCAGAAGAAGGTATCAGATCCCTTGTTAAAAGAATTACAGATAGTTGTGAACCACCATGTGAGTGCTAGGAACTGAACCTGGGGTCCTCTAACTGCACTTAACCACTGAGGTAATTCTTGGTGCCCCAGGCCCTGCAGAACTGCATTTTTTTCTGAAAAGTGAATTGTATGTGTTCCTTCGGGACTGTGGCTGATATGTCCTATTCATCCTTAGAGGTAGGTTTCTCACCTGCAGCAAAATGCTATGTATTTTTAGACTTAAGAGTTAACACTCTGTTTTCTAGAACCCAGGTATGCAAGGGTCAAATTCCTCAGGGCTCATTTAAAAAAAAAATCCTCAAAACTTTCCAAACAAAGCTAAGGAGTGAGTTTGGACTTTATCTTGTGGGGAACTAGAAGCTCTAGATAGTAGTTAGGTAACAATGGAAATCACCAAGATGAGCAAATGATTGAAAGCTGCATGGCCTTCATATTAATAAGGTAAGAATTTAGAATCCCGGGATGCACTTAGTGGCCCACACCCATGCAGTCATGGCCCCTTCTTCTCCTCTTTAGGAAAGTGCATAACATGAACTTCAGTGTTGCGATTGTCATAGATGCTGTAAAAGTAAAGTCTGAAGAAAGGGTTCTCCCACAAGCCAGAGTAGGCTTCTCTGAGCACTAAAGCTTGTCTGAAAACTCAGCTTCTGGGACACCAAGCACCCAAAAGAGAAACAAACACATCAAAGAGCTGAGTTTGCTCTACCGCCCAATCCTCTACAGAGCTCTGAGTAACCAGTTAGGGCATGTGGAGGGATTTTGAGAATTTGTTTTATTAAATACAGTCATTGCTGAGGATTAAGTTATTGTATAAATATCTAAAGCAGAAGTAAAAGTTAAAAATCATTTCCAGTTATTTGCTACTCTTTACTATAGGCTAAGCTCTTATGGCTACCAATGTCACTGTACCTGCATGGTGAGAACTCAACATGATGGTTTGCCACTAAATGTCTTCTCCCCAACCCCAACCAGTGATATATTAGAAACTCAAAATAGCACAAAGGTGGGGTATTTGCACAAGCAGATGAGAGATTTTTCTGCAAAAAAGTAATATACATCTGACAGTCTACCATTAATGTTCACACAGTACATCACTCTCTCCAAGTAGAGGTCCCCCACGACTACCCTCTTTGTAAGTATAGTAGTCCATCACTCAATGAATCATCTCAAATAAAAGTTACCAAGTGCATGTTTAGGGTGGTGTGGTGATGTGACTACTTTATTTGCATTTACTTGGACTGGGTAGTTTTTTATATTATACACACACACACACACACACACACACACACACACACACACCACAGAGACACAAAGGCAGAGATTTTCAGTTACTGGGCCTCACATATTGGGATCGCTTCCCAAGGCAGCTAAGACCAGATGCTGGCCTGGTCCCTGGGGTAAGGACTAAAAGAAGGGCACTGCCACCATTGTACCAACAAATCCCATGGTAACTGTCCTGGGTATCTTTCTGAGGTGTCCAGTTCCTAAATGTCACTATGTGGCAAAGAATCCTATAGGAGAACTTATTTGTGATACCCAAAACACAAGTACATAGCTGGAGGCAGCAACAGCTGTTTTATACAAACTATTCACCATCGTGCCTTTAGGTAGACCCTCTACCAGGATGGCTGGGGCTAGAGATGGCTCATTGGGTAAAAGGTCAGGGACAGTGGCACATGACTATTTCTCCAAATACTGAGGAGAGGGAAAATATGGAGACCGGAGGATCCCTGCAGTGCATTAACCAGCCAGCCTAGCAGAATCCTTGAGATCCAGGTTCAGTGAAGGGCAGTTTGTAGGCAGTAACTCATTCACTGCTGAGATTAGCTTTGCGAAGGGGTTGACTCCTCAGGAATATCTTCATAAACTTGGACTTGATAAGGAAGAAGTTGGGCTTTTTGTTGTTGTTTGGGATTTTTTGTTTTGTTTTGTTTTTGTTTGCTTTTTGTTTTTGTTTTTTGAGACAGGATCTCTCTATAATCACTATGTTAAAATAGGCTGGTCTCGAACTCACAGATTCTTCTGTCTCTCAAGTGCTAGAATTAAAGGCATCTACTACTCTCCTGGTAGGAAAAGACTGTGTAAAGTAAGACATGAGGGGAAAAAATGGTCATGAAGACAACTTTTTTTATAACGATTGATAGATTTGTTTGTTTTTAATATTTATTTTTTTTGTGTATATGTCTGTGTGTATATACAAGCACATGCATATAGGTGCCTTTAAAAAAAAGCCATCAGATCCCCTACTACACCTGGAGCTACATGTGGTAGTGAGCTCACCATATGGATGCTGGAAACTAAACTCTATTCCTTCTGCTTACTTGTTTACTTTTTGAGATAGGGTCTCCAATAACAGGCTAGCCTTGAACTTGCTATGTAGCTGAGTAGCTGATGATGACCTTGAACCTCTGATCTTCCTGCTTCTACCTCCCAAGTTCTGGGATTATAGGTATATACCACCATACATACACAGTTTATGGAGAGCTAGGAATAGAGCCCAGGGTCGAATGCATATTAGGCAAGCACTCTAAACAATGAGCTACACACATCTCCAGCACAAATTGAACTTTCTTGAAGTTAAGAATTCTCTCCAACAGAATACACTTAAAATGGGCCAGAAAGGCAACACAGTAAGAAAGGAAACAGTTGGTATAAAAAGCAGATATAGGGCCATTAGCCAAAGTAGGGAAACAAATGCAAATCAGTAGAAAAAGACAGCCCAGTATAAACCTATCAAGGGCTCATTCAGACATTTCAGAAACCCCGGGCTCTTTTGATGGCCCAGTAAGCAAGTGGAAAGGTTGTAGACTTGTCAGTTGTCAGGGAAATCAACAGGCAAATGGAAACATCAGTGCACATTCATAAGTCTACACAAAAGTCTAAAACTGGAACGGAATGGCATGGCCAGTAAAATGGTAAGGTCACTTGCTTGGCTCCCACAAATTGTCTCTGAATTCAACTCATTCTGTGGCTCGTGCCCCCAATAAATGCTTGTTTAAAAACACACACACACACACAAACACATGCACATACACAAACACACAGAGAGAGAGAGAGAGAGAGAGAGAGAGAGAGAGAGAGAGGAACATACTACAATGTACACACTAGTTCTGTTCATAGTAGCCGCAAACTGGAACAGCACAAATATCCATCAGCAATAGACTGGAACTAGGCATGGGGGGAAGCAGACAGGGGTGGGGGTGGGGAAACGTATAATCTGAAGCATAAATAGCCTGAGTGCCTTCTGCTCTATTGTGCCTGCTTTCTTTACTGTTTGAAGGTGAAAAGTTCTGGGATAGGTAGTTTAAGCTTGTGGGGGTGGAGTAGCAGGGATTTCTTTTTGTTTTCTATTGCAGACGAAACAGTCAGAGGTATTAAATGACTTGCCCCAAGTCAGAGAGCTTAACCAGTGGTGGAGTGGAGACACAGACCCAAAGCCATAGTCCCTACTTACCATGACCTGTCAGGCCTACATGACCCAAAATGGATGACATTCCCCTACATATGGAATTCGGGTGGGGGGGATGGGAGGGGAGGGTGATTAGGGTGCATGTGAGAGGGCAGAGAGGGAAAAAGGGAGGGAGGGAGAGAGGGAGAGGGGAGTGGGATTGACATGTAAAATAATAAATTAAATAAAAAAATGCTAGTACCAGGTGATCCTACATTCAAAACAGCTGGACAATGCAGACTTACAGACTACAGCCAGGATTTATGCATCTTCTTAGAATCCCCTAAGACAGCACCCCTTACCAGCAGGAAGTAGTTTGGAAAGAACGATGTCCAAATTCCCAAATATTGTCTATACATATTTGTTTTCATTTAAATGGACTTGTTTATAAAAAATAAATAAATAAATAAATAAAAATTTAAAAATATATTATTATGCTCTATAAAACAGAAATATTGTAAAAAGAGTGAATACGGTAACTTCCTTCCACTTTTGTCATATATGTCACTCCTCCAACTAGAATGCTTCCATTTGCATTGTTAAACTCACAACTTATTCCTCTGTCTTAGATACCCACCAGCTCCCAATCACTCTGAACTGACACACCTGAAATTTGGCTTCCCTTGTAAGTCACTACAAAGGGTACTCAATTCTTCCTGAAAGATCGATATTGTTGTTCATTTGCTACAGCAGTTAGCAATGAAACACAAACAAGAAACTCAATGAGGCCACCTGGAGTTCATTGTTGGAGGGAAAGAAGGGTGGTGAAAAAAGTTAGCCAACACAGAGCAGAGAAGAGGGAGAGAAGAGGTATCCATAGTGTGGCCATGTTGGGCATGCATGTCCTGCCCATAGTTTGGGGGCAAGGTCAGCACAATGCCAAGATTGCAACATATATGCTTTTGATAAGCTGTCTCAAGAGGCTTCCCTCCTCTTCAGTAATAACCCTATCCAGAATTTCCTGTGATAAAGAAAATGGTTGGTAAAGGTCTGGAGCCAATCGGAATAAAGCAAAACTCAACACAACAAAACTAACTAGGATGTTAAAACTCACATAAACTCAAATTTTGCAGAAAGATCTCTAAATAATCAAAATCAGGAAGAGCCTGTGCTATCCCAGTAAGAATGACTAAATATTATTCTTACTATTTATCATTATGTTTGCTCATGATGTGCATTTGAGGAATGCAGATGCCATAAGATATATCTTCTATGGATGTGTTCTGGTGATTGAGCTCATGTCTTCAGGCATATATCATGGAGGTGCAGATGCCTATACCTACTAAGTTTCCCATACAAGCCCCTAAATATCTGTATGCCTGCTGTCTCAAATAAGGCAGCAACACCCGTACCTCTTGTTCTCACTGCAGAAAGATCAGTGCCATTCAATTTACCCTGATATGATTATTCAGAGCCTCATCGATTTGTAATAACTATTCCTCATGTATCCCAAATGGTTTTATATTTCCCAAAGGTGAAAATTTAATCCCAGCCCTCAGGAGGCAGAGGCATGTAAATGTTTGAGTTCAAGTCAGCCTGGTCTACAGAATAAATGCCAGGGACAGGCACTGCTATACAGAGAAACTGGGTCTTGCAAAAACAGCATATCTTTCATGGGGCTATAATTCAAACAGTGGTATGTGTTTAGTCATTGTATCCTTGTCTTTTTTCCACAGGAATTCCTTGAAAACACAGAATAGCTATGTGACATTGAGGTACTTGTTTGTGAGAAATTAAGAAAAATCAATAAAGTTTAAGCTGTGCTTATGTACAGTGTTGTTTTTATGTAAAAGTTGCATGAAAAATTAAAATTGTTTCAGAGGTTAATTTGTATAAATTAATGTATTTACCATTCACTTTTTCTAGAACGTTGACAATGTTCTTCAATAGTAAATTCTTCCCAAAAGTAGCCTGAAATATAAGACCAGAATATATATCATATATTAATCGAAATAGTACAGAATGTAAGTTAATATATTAAAAAATTCTAAGAACTATGCCTTATTCAACTAATTTTGTCTTTACTCAATTGAAATTAGACAATAGTATCAATAAGCAAGGATACCTGTCCCCTTATTTTCAAGCAAGAAGGAAAATGCAATCTTATCTTTAGCAGTGAGATTTCTCTAAGTGTGCAGCATCACATACTTGTAGACCATTTTCTGGGGCTTATTCAGCAAAGCCCACTCTTCCTGAGTTAAATTGATGTGCACATCATCATAGGTCACTGCATCCTAAAATAACCCATACATGTGTAAAAGAGTAAGTGTGATACTCACATTAGAAATGTCTTCTTCTTTTCCAATATAGTTATAAAATCCTGGTGCTTCTCACACTTACATCATGACATGGTCTTCATGCTGTATTCACCTAGTCATTTTAGTGGGAAATGAATGGGAGTTAAACATGCACCATTTCTTGGCTCTTCAAATTGCTTATAGCCCTGAGAAAGAAATCACAATGAAGAGTCATAAAGGGAGAGGAAAGCTTGCAGAACAACACTACTGAGAACTCATCTGAGAAACTATATCATAGGCCCAGCCTATCACAGCAATATCCCAGGCCCTGGTAGTAACTTCTGTCTTTGTGAGGTTTGTATTATTGTGAAGAGACAACAAAGGCATTTAAAATGTTTAATTTAAAAGCACTCATAACAGAAAGACAGGCCAGCTGCTGGCAACACACATTTCCTCCAAGACACTGATGAAGATCCACCCACAAAAGTTGCAACACTAGCTACTGAGCAATACTGCCTTTCATCTCAAGTGCTGCCAAGGGTTCTAAGGTCCGTGGACAACCTGTTAGTCGACTTTCTCCATGTTGCTTGGGCCAATGGTAGGTAAGTCTTCCAAACTTCCTAATCCACATGTCTCATGCCATCAGCAGAAGGCAGACATCGTTAAAACCTCTGAGTTCAACAACTGTGGAGGACCAAGGGGTAGCTGTCTATGCCACCAATACAACTCACTGAATTTTTTTGAGCTTCCCTCTTTCTCTGGAAGGGATGGGCAGAAGGGAAAACACTGTCCTTGTTGCTTCTTTTAACTCAAGAGGTTGAGAGGAAAAGATGCTTATGGAGCTGGGCAATAACTGCTCACCTTGCCTTGGGGGAAGGCCTAATAACACTGCTGTTCCTCACCATAGAAACAGCACTGGTGCAGGTCTCCAGTGAGACCACATTTTTCTGTGAAAGGGTAGCCTAGTTCAGTCCCATTCGGGTAAGTGGAGGCCCCCAGTTCTTTCCTTTGGTTTAAAAAGAACCCAAACTGGAGGAAAGGCTGTGTCACACAAACAAGTTCTCAGGTACGACTCTCACCAAGTCCAGTAAATAAAGCAAGATCAGCATTAAGAGGAGAAACTAGCAAGTGTCGTGAACAATCTCAGTTCTAGAAGGTGAACCCAAGTCTGGGAGTCCAAAATTATCTTTCAGGATATAAACTTTAGGGTCAGACTGGACTTCAATAGGCCATCTCTTGGATATCCACATGTAAAACAAATATCAGAGGCAGCAAGGAAGGTTTCCCAGGGACACAGGCAATCACTTCACCAGAAAGTAAAAGAACAGGTGATGTGGCCCTTTGTTGTTGAAGCAAAAGCTTTGCTCCCCAATGCCTCACCACTCTGCAGGAGGCCAGGAATTGTCAGCATTCACCTTTCTGCCTTCAATTCAAAGGACACTCCACAGCCTCAAACAGGCTCCCCTCAAGACCTCTACCAGCTCTTCATCATCCATTTGAATATCTCATCCTGCAGGTATCTCCACTACCCCCATGTCTATTGGAGATGCTGCTAGTGTCTTTTCCTCGGTGGAAACCTAAAATACAATTTTATCCTTCTTCTGAGATTTAATGGATGAAATTTTTATATTTCTATGCAACAGACTCATTAGATTTTGCAAGGTTTTCCATTATCTCCATACACACAGAGAGGATCCTGCAGGACACTCTAGAATAGCAGTTCTCAACATCTTTGTATGGACCATTTTGGGTGTTCAAATGACACTCTCAATGGGGTTGCCTATGACCATTAAAAAACACTGACATTTGTGTAGCATTCACAACTTGAAAAATTACGATTGTGAAGTAGTAACAAATTATGTTATGGTTTGGGATCGGCATGCAAGGAAGAAGGAAGCATTAGGAAGGTTGACAAACTCTGTTGTAGAATTACATTGGAAGAGCCTCAAGAGGGCTCTGTGGATGAATTCATTCTGCCCAGCAGAGATTCCAAGGGTTGATTCAAGTGAGGAAAAGAATTCTCAAGGCAGGGTGGGCATTATTTCCCTGGTTTGAGTGAGCATAAATACATTTACGCCTTCTAACTTTTTAAAAAACTCATTTATTTTATTATGTGCATTGATGTATTGTCTCTGATTTGACTTATGAAATAAAGAAAGGTAGAAAAAGAAAGACTCTCTTTGGAATCAGAATCAGTGTTTCTTCACATACTAACCCAAGTTCAAACAAGCACCACAACTTGTTTGTTCTGTGTAATCATACACTACTAGACTAGTTCAGCTGCCCAGCAATTCAGGAAGTTTCATCTGATCCCCAGGCCAAGCTCCCTTTGATATTCTTCATTTATTTTTGATTTTTACCTATATGAAGGCCATGTTAATTATTTATCTCTAGTTATTTTTGATTGTGTAGGGAGGTCGGAGGCTCTGGATTTCCAGCAGTGCACAGACAAAAACACACAGGGGTTAAGTAATT
Source organism: Phodopus roborovskii (assembly GCF_943737965.1). Lineage (NCBI taxonomy): Eukaryota > Metazoa > Chordata > Mammalia > Rodentia > Cricetidae > Phodopus > Phodopus roborovskii. The sequence continues at coordinate 69,256 of NW_026125877.1, forward strand.
AAAAAATTAAATGGCTAGATAGAAAGACTTGAAAGGCAAAATTACTGGGCAGTGGCCATGAAACAGCACTGAAGAAGCTGTGTGAGTTTGAGTTCAACGCAGCATCAGGTGAGTAAAAATTGCATAGCGAAGCCTCATCATGAAAGAGCAAAAGAAACTAAGGAGAAGAAGAAGTAAAAGAAGAAGAAGATGATGAGAAAGATAAAGAAAAAAAGAAGTCAAAGAGGGAGAAGAAAGAGGAAAGGAAGAAGTTGATGTGGTAGAAGAAAGACAGCAAGGAAGAAAGGAAGAAAGAAGAAAACGCAGTATGGAGCAGGAAATGTCCCCACATGCCTGGAATGTAACCACTCTGGAGGCAAGAGGACCATGAGTTCAAGGCCAGCATGGTCTACAGACTGAGTCCTGGGACAGTCAGAGATACACAGTAAAATCATAGCTTGAAAAATTGAAATCTATCTTTTTGCACTAAATCTAACTACAAATCTGAACATTTTCATGCTCAAACTGAGTAGGCATGTTGGCAGGGAGGCAGATGAGATGAACACACACACACACACAAACACAAACACTCACACACACACTAAATGATAAATCAAAAAAAAAAAAAAAAAAACAAATGACAATAGTTCAGTGAAAATCTAGAGAGTGACAAGGGGACTAAAAGGATTTCAATGATTTTAAAATTCACAATGTATCCATGATTACAAGTACAAGAGAATTAGGGCCAAGCTTTGTTCAGCCCTGCAGCAAGAAAGGTCCCCTTTGCTCTTTGACAGGGCTGGACATTGATGAATGGCTTGCCCTGTCTCTGCTGTATAGTGAGAGCAACAACATTATAGAGGTAAACTAATTTGAAGTAGGTCAATGCTTTCATATCTGTTCTCAGAAAGAAGACCTGCTCCATGTAGTGGAGCACAGATAAAGGGACACGACCTGTCTTAAAAAAACAAGTGAAAATATAAAGTAAACAAAACAAAATTTATTTTTCCTCATAAACCTGAAAATAACTGAATTCCTATCAGCAATGCAGGCTTTCCCTCGTCAACCAATGTTTAACTGGAAAGTGTGGCACATGCATACCTTAGTATGCCAGTGGAGATTGGTGCATAGTATTTCTGTGGCAGAGGCAGAGAGTCTTGTTGATTTCCAACTTTCACTTCTGCCTGGCCTACAAAATGAGATTCAAGACAGATCTCAAGGTACAAAGACAAAAAAACAGTTTCAAAAAGAAATGAAAGGAAGAAGGAAGGAAGGGAGAGACAGTGGAGGAAATGTAAATATGGAGACAGTTAATACAAAAAACAAACAAAAAACAAAACCAAAAACAAACAAACATCAAGACAAAAAAGGTCACACAGTCCCTAAAGCAGAACACCAACTGATTCCTGAGTATTGTTCTACTACTATTCTTCTCAGGTCTCATGTACTCAAAAAAAAAGTAACAAAATTCCAACTTTTAGCCACAGATGATCAATCAAGCCTCTGTTCTCAAAAATCTGAAAGTGGAGATTTGTCAGCTCACCAGGACATCAGTCTGAGTTCTAGAAAAGAAATGGCTATAAAGAGAAATGCTGAAAAAAAAAAAAAAAAAAAAAAAAAGAAGGACAGAAAGTCTATCCACTACTAAGCCATCTCCCAGGCCTTTTCTTGTTTTTTTGTTTTTATTGTTTTTTTTTTCTTTTTTTTTAAGTTTCGTATATTTTACTTCTGCTGGAAATGAAGCCTCGTCCTTAAATTTTCACTCTATCTTTCTCTACTTTCCTCTATTAATATCACTATGGGCACAACAGAATGATTGGCTACATTATTTGAAAGTTGGCTTGATCCTGTGTAATGCTTTGGTTATGTAGCACCAAATGTAAAGTTCTGTAACCCCAGTGAAAGAGAGCTTGCCCTTTCTTGACATACTCTGCCTATAAGATGAAATCCTTGTAAAAGTTCTTCTGCACTGGCAGGTGGTACTCAGATTTCCTGATTTTAATCATATGCATGGCTAATCCACATGCATAATCTAAAAACTGATAATTCCAGGATCCATGGAGAAAAGTAATTACAGCTGATGCATTAACACAGCAGTGTGTGAAAGAGAGAAAACAAGAAGCCTAACCCTAACACCAGGTGGATTTGGCTGAGGGGATGGAGTTGTGGGAAGAAGAGAAACTGTGGTCAGAACACTTTGTATGAAATCAAACCTGAAGGACCTAAAGAAAGAAGTGATAAAGCATTCCCACCATAATCCCTTCCCCCAAAAACAAAACTAAAATAAAAACTGTGGGGTTGTGTCACACATCATTAATCCCAGCCCTTGGGAGGCAGAGCCAAGCTATTTTCTGTGTGCTTGAAGCCAGTCTGGTCTCAAGAGTGAGTTCCAGGACAGTCTGCAAAGATGCATAGAATCCATTTGGCCAAATAATCAAAATAAACAATAAAATGAAATAAAATAAAAAGAAAAGACAAGAGAGCAGAACTCTCTGACTATAAGTGATTCGTTTCTTTATATCCAACCACACTCAGCTAGCAATGGCACTGTGATGACCCAGGTGAGGATATATAGGGTATTGATTTAATGCAAAGTGGGCTCCAGCTGTATGCTTATGAAAAGCCATGATCAATACTTGGTTGACTTTCCAGTGAATGCAGCAACTCTCAGTCCTGCCTGAATGGTCCAGGTTCAGCAAAGAGGAATATAATCCCACACATCCAAAGAAAACCATATCCAAGTTAGAATATCCATTGATTTGCCCTTATGAGAGGAGAAGAGAGGCATTAATTTGTAAAAGGAAGGCAGCAGGAGCCACAAGTATGATGGGGATGTTGATGAAAAACAACAACTCTGGTTCCCTAAAAACAAGTACAATATAGACTTAAATGGTTCATTCACATTCCTCAGTGATACTACCTTGCCCACTGAGATGATGTTACTTGGATATCTATCATTCAAGAATGTTTGTCTTCCTGACAGAGAACATTCTTTCTGGAAGTTAAACTCTCACAGATGTCTTGTGGCACATGTTGGAAGGAGGTAAAGGAGCCATGGAGAGTAAGAGGGAACACGGGAGTATAATGCTAAAAATCCCAAGGCCAGCACAGTTGTTTGAGAAATTCTAGCAGTGATGGGCCACTTGTCGGCTACCCTGCCTACTTTGGTTTTCATTTCCACAACTTTGCGTTAGTTAACTCAACGAGATACCGAGATGGACACAATCATATTTTGTACTTTTCAAGGTCCTTTTTGTTCTTTGTGTTTCCTAGTGAGAACGAAAAACCAATTTTCACGTGAAAAATTGTGAGGAGGCTCTCATATTGAGAAAGCACGTCTTACGTGTAAAGGAAAACACCACCCAGGTTTAGATTCCTATTGTGTGTGAGGGGAAAGAAAAAGAAAATAAGAGAGAAGAAATGGGAGTTTACAGACAAAGGAAAAGGGAAAAAAGGAGAACACACTATGGTCTGTTGGTGGCATTGCCCTTCAATCCCATCAGCAGTAGGGAGGCAAACAAAAATTGATCTGTTTGGATTGCAAGCCTGCTTTATTACAGAGCGTGTTCTAGGACAGTCTCCACAGGAAACAGGTAAAGTTTGTCTCAAAAATAATCATAATAAAGATAATGATGATAATAGTAATAATGATTTAAAAGTTAAATGCTCCTAAATTGATTTTATGCACGAGTATTCTGTCTGCAGGTATGCCCTTTTACCATAAGAGGGCATTACATGCCTCCCAGTGACCTCTGGAATTTATAGTCTATGATTCTGGGCCCTATTCTTTAATATTTGTGTGTGTGTGTGTGTGTGTGTGGGTGAGTGTGTGTGAAAACTGGTAGAAGACTGTGCACTTGTATGATACAGCAGAAGACAATGGAATGGGGTGTGTAGGCACAATGCTTCCAGTACCTGTGTGCCTGGGGGACCGGCAATACAAGCTCCATGCCATCCGGTTCTCTGATTTTACTTATGAAATAAAGAAAGGTGGACAAAGAAAGACTCACTTTGGAATCAGAATCATTGTTTCTTCACATACTAACCCAAGTTCAAACAAGCACCACAACTTGTTTGTTCTGTGTAAACATACACTACTAGACTAGTTCAGCTGTCCAGCAATTCCGGAAGTTTCATCTGAACCCAAGGCCAAGCTCCCTTTGATCTTCTTCATTTATTTTTGATTTTTACCTAAATGAAGGTCAGGTTAATTATGAAGGCGAGGTTAATTATTTATCTCTAGTTATTTTTGATTGTGTAGGGAGGTCGGAGGCTCTGGATTTCCAGCAGTGCACAGACAAAAACACACAGGGGTTAAGTAATTAAAAAATTAAATGGCTAGATATAAAGACTTGAAAGGCAAAATTACTGGGCAGTGGCCATGAAACAGCACTGAAGAAGCTGTGTGTGTTTGAGTTCAACGTAGACTCAGGTCAGTAAACCTGCATAGAGAAGCCTCATCATGAAAGAGCAAAAGAAACTAAGGAGAAGAAGAAGTAAAAGAAGAAGAAGATGATGAGAAAGATAAAGAACAAAAAGAAGTCAAAGTGGGAGAAGAATGAGGAAAGGAAGAAGTTGATGTGGTAGAAGAAAGAAAGCAAGGAAGAAAGGAAGAAAGAAGAAAACGCAGTATGGAGCAGGAAATGTCCCCACATGTCTAGAATGTAACCACTCTATTGGCAGGAGGACCTATGAGTTCATGGCCAGCCTGGTCTACAGACTTGAGTGCTGGGACAGTCAGAGATACACAGTAAAATCATAGCTTGAAAAATTGAAATCTATCTTTTTGCACTGAATCTAACTATAAATCTGAACATTTTCATGCTCAAACTGAGTAGGCACGTTGGCAAGGAGGCAGATGAGATGCACATACACACACACACATACACACACACACACACAGACACACACACATACAAACACACATACACACACAAACACAAACACAAACTAAATGATATATCAAAAACAAACAAATGACAATAGTTCAGTGAAAATCTAGAGAGTGACAAGGGGACTAACAGGATTTCAATGATTTTAAAATTCACAATGTATCCATGATTACAAGTACAAGAGAATTAGGGACAAGCTTTGTTAAGCCCTGCAGCAAGAAAGGTCCCCTTTGCTCTTTGACAGGGCTGGACTTTTATGCATGGCTTGCCCTGTCTCTGCTGTATAGTGAGAGCAACAACATTAGTAGAGGTAAACTAATTTTAAGTAGCTCAATGCTTTCATATCTGTTCTCAGAAAAAAGACCTGCTCCATGTAGTGGAGGACAGATGAAGGGACAGAACATGTCTTAAAAAAACAGAAATAACACACTTCCAAAGCTAACCATATCCAAGTTAGACTTTCCATTTGATTTATCCTCAGGAAAGCAGAGGCATTATTTTGTAAAAGGAAGGCAGCAGGAGCCACAAGTTTGATGATGATGTTGATGAGCAACATCAACTCTGTTCCCCAAAAATCAAGTACAATATATACTAAAATATTTCTTTCCCATTTCCCAGAGATAATACCTTACCAACTGAGATGATGTTACTTGGATATCTATCATTCAAGAATGTTTGCCACTTCCTGGAAGATAAAGACCTACAGATATCTTGTGGCACGTGTTGGAAGGAGGTATAGGAGCCATGGATCTTAAGGGTGGACAAGGGATTTTAATGCTAATATTCACAAGGCCAGCATAGTTGTTTGACAAATTCCAGCAATGTTGGAACACATGTAGTCTTTTCTACCTACTTTGGTTTTCATTTCCAGGTCTTTAGGTTAGTTAACTCAACAAGATACTAAGATGCACCCAATCATGATATACTTTTCAATACCCTTTTTGTTTCTTTTTGTTTTGTTTTTTGTTGTTGTTTCCTAGTGAGAACTTAAACCATTTTTCACATTAAGAATTGTGAGGAGGCTCTCATATTGAGAAAGCACAGTCTTACATGAAAATGAATTTACCACCCAGGTTTAGATTCCTATTGAGAGTGAGGAGAACGAAAAAGAAAATAAGAGAGAAGAAATGTGAGTTTACAGTCCAAGGAAAAGGGAAAAATGTAGTATAGACTAGGCGATGGTGATATTGTCCTTCAATCCCATCAGCACTAGGGAGGCAAACAAAACTTGATCTGTTTGTATTCCAAGCCTGTTTTATTACAGATAGTGTTTTAGGACAATCTCCAAAGGAAAGAGGAAATGTTTGTCTCAAAAATAATCAGAGTAATGATAATAATATTAATGGCCCAGCAAAAAAAGCAGGCAGGATAATGGGGAAAAATATTCTACATCCAACTGAGGCAAACCAATTTTGCAGATGCTAGCTACAAAGAACAGCACTACCCCAGCAATGCCCCTGTCTCCATCTTCCCTACTCAGGCAAGCTGATCCTTCTTTGCCTATATCTGCCAATGGTAACAGCTTGTTTAACACCTGACCCTGTGCTGCTGAAAATTCACATGAGCTTCCCAGGTCGGTTATCTTAGTGCTGGAGGCTCAGGACCAGATAAACTGGAAGTCTCCTTTAGCTTCAAGGATTGATAGTAACTTCACTGGGAATGCAAGCCTGGGGCTCAGGAATGTTTACGATTTCAGCAGCCCTGCTGGACTCTGGTGATACATGCCTTTAATCCCAGCACTAGGGAGACAGAGGCAGGCAGATCTCTGCGAGTTCAAGGCAAGCCTGGTATACTTCACAAGTGCTGGGACAGTCTCCAAAGCTACACAGAGAACCCCTATCTCGAAGGGGGAAAAAAAAAAAAAAAAAAAAAAAGGTTTCCAGCAACCTTGACCCACAGCCCTCATTTAAGTACTCTTGGCACTTTATTTGACATAGACCTACCCAACAGCCCAGTACACCAGGACATGGGGAGCCTACGGAACCGGATGGGGGTGGGGGTGGAGGTGAATACAGGGGTCATTTGTTCCAGCACCCCAGCTGTAACTATGTGAGTTCTGGGCAAATGGGTGCTAATACCCAACAAAGATTTCCTACTTAGAAGCTTGCCCTGCTAGATCACTCACAGGCTCCATTGGAATTTCAGGCAATCCCCACTTCAAATGCAAAAGCAGGCTCTGTATGTTTTCCTTCGAAGATGGAAAACTTCAGGAGTAGCTCAGCTTTTGCCTGAGTTCAGGAAAGAAAAAAGCTGAGCAAATCTTCCCTACCCAAGCCTACCACCAGGTGCTTATACTCAGCAATCCTAGCTCAAAAGCCCAGCATGGGGCAATGAAGCAATCTACAGGAGGAGGGGGCAGGGGAGGGCCACCCCTACCACTCTTCTTTCTCCAAAAGATTCTTGGTTCCTTGCAGTCCAAAGTCTCTTGCTTTTGGAGTTGTGACTTACCCCTCTACCCTAATTATCACATGGATAGCCAAATGAGATCAATCACTTTGCACAGACAGACAGAAGCCCTTCTTTCCTTATTCTTGGTGGAGGTGGAAGCTGTCTGGGCTTCTCACCAAGATTACCCTCGTTGGAGATGGTTCCTTCACTTGAGGAGAGAGTGCTGCCACAGTCTGGACATGTCCACGTCCTCCTCCACAATTTTGAATCTCATATATGACACTATGTAGAGGTCTTCCCTAATTACAGATGGGAGACTCCAAGAAATGTAACAGGTGTAGGTAAAGTGAAAGCAATAGCTTTATCCCTTTGGAATGGGGGTGGGCCTAAGGCTGTGAGCCTTTACTCCCTTTTCCCTCATTGGTACTGTTTAGATGCCCCCATCACATGCAAGCACACTCCGCACCACCACCACCTTCCTACTATTTCTCCTCACAACACCTTCTAGGAACAGGAAATAGTCATTTCAGAGCCCGCTTTGCAGAGGGGAATCCTGCTCTTTAAACACTGGGGTTTTACTTTCAGGTTGATGTTGAAGGAGGCTGAGGCCTGTGAGTATTAGTCTTAGAGACACCTGGGAGCAGGAGCCATAGCCATGTTCCCCACAGCTGTTTGGAATTGTGCTTTAACACACAAAGGTCATAAGATAGTCTAATTTTAACTCAAAGTACCAAGTAGCAACTACAGCAGGTCTGGTATGACTCACAGCAACTTGTCTTTGTGATAGCCTGCTTGCTCTAACCAACGTGGGAGTGTGGGCACCTCTGCCTAGCAACCTTTCCATCACTTACTCAAACTTCAAGGATGTAATCCAAGCAAAAGAGCTCTGCAATCTTTTTGTCATGAAAACAACAACACAACAACATAATATATTGAACCTCATTAGGTACCACATTTTATACACACACAAAAAAAAAAAGGAAGGAAAGGAAGTAAAACACAGCTTCAACAACCCTGTGGTTAAGAACTCAGAGGAGGAACAGAAAGCTTTTTTGACTTCAAGTTAGGAAAGGCAAACTTTTTTTTTTTTTTTTTTTTTTTTTTTTAAGACAGCACAAAAGCACTGTCCGTGAAATCAAAAGCAAAACCCAATCTTCCTTCTTCGCTGGGTTGTGGGCCAGCTCTTTGGGGGTGACATCCACTAGTCCTATAATTCATACAGATTCCAGGAAGGTGAAGGTTTGAGATGTGAAGCACTCAGCTACTCAGACACTGCTGTCCATGCAAACTGCACTCACCTCTGCAGTACATCTGGAACAGGTGGTGGATGGGCCACACATTGCTCAGGCCCATGGCATAGGATATGCAGGTAAGCAAGAACTGCTGGGGTTGTCCCACTTTGGTTGCCCCTTCTCCACAACCTCAGGCTGGGTATACTTGGTTGGGCCCAGTCTTCCTGTGTGCTGGTCAGGGCATTCAGGGCTGCCCTTGGGCTGCAGCTCCATCTTCTGAGACAACACTCAGGGTAGAATGGGCCCACTCCTGTGCTCTCTTCTGGATTCCAGTCCCTTGGGTTTCCTGTTGTTCAGCTTTCTGCACTGTCAGGCCCTGGTGTGAGTCTTCCCTGGTGGGTCGGTCCCTCCCCGGGCTTTAACCTCAGTGGTGGCCAGTTCACAGCCTCCCACTGACCTTTGCCCACATTCTTTTTTCTGTGTCATGACTCTCAAACTCCAGGATTTCTGGGCTCCTCATACTATTAAGGATTACTGAAAAATAGCTCACGAAGATACGATTGCGTCTGCTGGAGGCTGATGGTGAACTGGAAACTGCAGAAAGTCTCTGATCTATGTGCTTTTCAATTTCTATAGCATAAACGCTTCCATGATGGCACATCCTGAACTACCAATAAGTGCAAAGGGACACTATTATTTTGGGTTCCCTCCCACCTTGCACTTACAGTGACACAGGTAGCCTCAGGAGAACAACTGAAAAGGAATCATAAATCATGAGTTTTGAGAATTGTGTCTGATTTAAAATTTACACTTCACTCAGACCTTGGTCATAACTGTATTTAAAAATTATCTCAACAAAGGGGATGAATCTCAGTTCTCTGGGGTGTCCAGATTCCCAGTGCAGGTGACTCAGTCAGGCTTAGCCCCACCTGAGAGTTCTCAGGATGCAATTCTGGCTAATGGATGACTGCCTGTGGGTAGGAACTTCACTGTGCCTATCAGAAACACAATACAGAACATGATAAAGCCGATTCGCCAGAACTCCTGAGGAAGGAGAGAAAGCAGCGATAGCGCTACGCAGGGTTCTATAGTCTTACCCTGAAAACTAAGGTTATACAATTTTGAATCATTTGCTCATCCTGGTGAGTCCACTGTTAATGAATCATAAGAGTTTCTAGTTTCCCTGTATGAGAGAGTGCAAACTCCTTAGCACTGTTGGCAAGACCTTGAGAGTTTTTGTTTGTTTGTTTGTTTTGGGTTGTGTTGCAATTCTTGTCCTTTAAAAAAGAAAGATTTTATTTTATTTGCATATTCTACATATACATATGCATATGTACATACATACATACATAATGTATATACATAATACATAGTTGGGACTGGGGTTGTGGATGGCTGTGAACCACCATCTGGGTGCTGGAGACTGGACCCATGGTCTCTACAAGAACAGCCTTTTAGCTGTTGAGCCATTGCTTCAGCCTCCCCTTTTGAGATGGGGTTTAGCTAGGTTGATTGTTTAGGTCAGGTCTTTATCTCCCTGCTTCAGCCTCTCAAGTTGGTAGGTTACAGGTGCATCCCACCCTCCTGATTCATGTTGACGTCTAATTACGACTACATTATTTGAGATTTGATTTGAGGGAATTTCAGTGTGCTGATAAGAATGTAAATTCTACAGCTGTTATATGAGTAAGCTTTTAAACATTATAATTGATCTTTTATCATTCTACAGTGATCTTTCTTTCTCTTTTTACAGTAACAAAACAAAGCAAAGCTACGTCCCCATGGAGAAACTGGCATTTGACTGTATGTGGAGAGCTCCTTGGCTGACCAGTTCAGCTTAGTGTCTTCTGACTCTACAATGTGTGAAAGGGAAATGAAATCTGTAGAAGCTATAATTTGAGACCCAAAATTTTGTGGGCAAGCAATCTGAAGAGGGTATTCTGTGGAGATGTTGGGAACCCCAGTGATCACATGGCCTCTGGGATGATCATTTGACAGCTCTGAGTGTGATGGATAGGAAGGTAGGTGTAACAAATGCATTTTTAATTTAGGGTGCTCTTCAATCTAAAGTGGGTTTAGTGGGATGTAACCACAATGTGGGTGGAAGAGTATCCTAACACAATCCAAGAATGTAGTCCTGTGAGAATTCTGAGTGCTGGGGCTGGAGATAAGGCTCGGTGGTTAAGAGTACTGGCTGCTCTTCCAGAGGACATGGGTTCAATTCCCAGCACCCACAAGGCAGCTCACAACCGTCTGTAATTCCAGCTCCAGGGGAATTGACACCCATGACAAAACACCAATGCACATAAATTAAAAAAGAAAAAATGGAAAAGGGAAGAAACATTCTAAAGAAAGAAAAACAATTCTGAGTACCTGTGAGAAAACTCCGAAGAAAATAAGAGTCTCGTGACCTCAGTTTCTCCAAAACACTGAATTGTTCTTGGAGGATTATTCTCTACACCCCTCCCAGGTGTATCATATAGGAGTGAGTTTGCTTCAGATTATTCATTCCAACTGGCTATTAGTACTTATTTATACACCTCTATAGAAATTCATGGGGTTTTTTTTCCATGTGCAGCCTGTCATTGTGATTATATTCAGTTTGAACTCATGAGAGCTTTACTCATATGATCTTTCTTAACGCTCAAAGTGGATATTGCCTGATGTTCTTAATAAAGTTGGATGTTGTGTGAGACTTTATTCCCCCTTTTTAGGCTCCATTCTCCCAGGTTCCACTACCTTTAGATCGGTAAACTGAGGCACATCTGTATTTCATGATAGCATTACTTCACCTGTCTGATTTCCATAAGCACAACTGTTCTGTTGAGGTGACTCCCACTCATAACTAGAGATGTTCAACAGTGCATTTATATTTGTACAAGTTGTTCTGGATGTAAGTATGTGTAAACACACTGCATACTTTCCCCTCTCCTTCAATAGGCTCTGCCCAGGCTCTCAGATTTGATTGCACATTGTATTTACCCAAGAGCACCAGACTCACTCCCAAGATTTTCTGACAAAGGCTCCTTGAATCCAGTAGCATGGACACTGCAAATTTTCAATGCTCTGATGTGTCTAGAATGGCAGAGGTGATGGGCACACTGAAAAAGAATAGAATAATGATACATGACAATGTTCCTCTTTTCACCTTTGAGAGTACATGATTTTTGAGACCCTGTCAGTGACTGACCCTAGGAAGGCATGACAAGTGCAGAAAGGCAGTCACTATGCCTAGGTTGAGAGTAGGGGACAGACACTTCAGTGTTCAGGAATAGACTCCGATGTATTATCACAGGGTGTACCCACTGTTCGAGCCTAAAATCCATCTGATGAGAAAACCAGGAGTAAACACTTAGGTAAATAAATGCTGCTTCTCATATATTTAAGGACAGTGGTAATTTTAAAATGAAAATAAGAAGGCAGCTAAGATAGTGAACAATTTGTCCTGTGAGTTATTGTCCTCTGTTAAAGACTCAACTGTTAGAAAGACATCATCACTATCTACCTTTTTGATATGTATATTATTTTAACTTATGTGTATGTGTTTTGTGTTCATGTTCATGCTGGTGAAAACAAGGATAGAAAAGGATACAACAAGGATGTTTTATCATCTGGAACTTGGATTTTCAGACACTGTAGGCTTTCCAACGTGGATTCTGGGAACCTTATTTTGTTTCTCTGCAAATGTAGCAAGTGTTTAGCCAGAGAATTTTCTCTTTACTACCACCACCTGCCACACCAAAGACCTTTCCAGTGCCTACTTTTGTCATTGGGAAAAAGAGAGAAATAAAAGATCTCTCTGGTCGATGTTCCAAGTGATGTCTAAGTGTCTTCAGAGGTGTCTGCACAGATGGATGCAAAGAAGTCCTTCAATTCCATGAGCTCGGCTTGTTAGTACAGGAGGGAACCCTCAGTCTGGATAACCTTGATCCACTTTATTATGATAAAAAAGAAAAGAAAACAGACAAATTGACATAATGGATGAATAACAGCCATTAATATGGAGTGTTTTCAGTTATACACTGCTCTGTGTGACTTATGTACATTTTAGAAAGCATTACTATACAGAGGTGAATGAAGGTGGCTGTGAGTGATGTTTGTAGAAAAGTTACAGTTCCTTGTACCCTTGTGGATCATCTGACCCTGAAACACCAGGGATGGGAATGTCTGTTCAGATTCCTTGTACAGTTTAGCGTTGCCACAGCCCACTGTGAGGAACCTTTGCATTCCCAACAAAACTCTCCCTTCGTGGACACTAAATCCCGGTAGTATTTACAGTGTAGTACAGTGTAGTAATACAAAAATTACACACTCACTGTGGCTTCAATGAGAAGAATTGTAATGTGTTGCCCTAGGTGCTTCAAAAACCTCTGACACTGGATGAAAAGCAATTAGTATCTTGTTTTCTTTTGAGAAAAAAAACAAAACCAAAAATAACAACAAAAAACAAACAAACAAACATAAACCGAAGTGCTTGTTTGGCTCCTCAGGGTTATGGTCAAGTTTCTAACACAGCTTACCTTGAATTCTAGGACTTCCTAGAGTCTAGGTGACAATGATCTTCAGTACTGGCCTTAACCCCTGACAACAAGAAGGCTACAAGTTGTAGTCTTCAGATGGCAAATAATGGAGGGAGTCTTCTAAGGGATGTGGTCCCCTCCCCAAGGTAGTCTTCTTTTTCTAAGCTCCCTAATCCTCTTTACAGATTCAGGAGGTCCCAGACCAGCACTCCAGCCAAGGTGTCCCCACCAGCAGGCAGCAACTGTGAAACAGATAGTGGCTGACTTCCGTCCCTGGGAGGTCCATTCTTAGACCACTGGGGATGAACCTCCCCTCTTGAGGCAATTCCAGATGGAAATCCCCAGGGCCAGCAGGGTGATGCACATGGTAGATGAAGCCACCAGCAAACCGATGACAGCTGGTGCATGTGGGGGTAATCCTTGGTCACCAGCTGCCCCTGGGAGAAGAGATTGAGCATCAGGGGAAGGTCCCTCCTATCAAGTCCAAGAGAACTGTTCACCCAAGCCTTCTATGAAGGGGAAGAGGCTAAAGAGTGAAGACTGTGGTGTCTACTACCCTGCAATTCAGAGAAACCACGAAGAAAGGTAATTCTGACCTTTGCGAGCATATGTGAGAGAATGTGTGTGAAGCCTATCCAGGAATGCCATAGAAACAATTTTTCTAGTACCTTGTTCTAGAGCCCAAAATGTTATGTAACCTTCAGCACAGACTAATGGTTTCTGTGGTGGTAGAAATGTTCTGTATAAATATGTACAGTGTGGCACACCAGAGGATACTGGTACTTCTAGGAAAAGGCCCACTGCGATGTTTTGGGGCATCTCTTGCTCTCTCCATGCATCATGGTTAACAACTCACAGCCCACTTCTGCTGTGCTAAATTGAGCATCTGTGAAATACTCACATGGAGCCTTCTCACAGCACAGCAATAGTCCCCTGTGTTCTGAGTGACTGTGTGGTCTCTGCCTTATTCCCCAGCCCTGCAGGAACATCGGGTACCTGAATGCCATCCCAGGCTTGGTACTGCAGTGTCCCTGTGAGGATATAGTCACTCAGGTAGAAGACATAGAGGCTGATGATGAGTACTGGACTCACAAACGCCCACATGGCCTTCCAGTACCAGTTGAGGGAGCGGCAAGTCATGGCCTGAAGGTCACTTTCAAATCTGTTGGGAGCACAGAGAGAGACAGATTTATTCATGCTCTGGAGGGAGGGACTCTAGTTTGCATACCTTCTGCCCTTGGGAAGATGCTGTTCTGGTTTGATGTTTGAATGTGACCCCAACCCATCTGATCCTCTCTGTGGGAGCTATTGAGGTAAAGGGAAAAGGGCTGAGGCTGCCTGAGGATGACCAATGAAGAACTGGTCATGATACATCATCTCCCCTGTGTTGGCCTTCAGAGGTCCCAGGTGTGGACCAGAGGTTAGTTCCCAGAGAAGGTGGGGGAGGGGGTGCCAGCCCTCTCAGTCCACAGGGCTAGGGTGAGATTCCCTCTGCCCTCCCACTCTGTCTATCAGTGATGGTTCCGAGTATACTCTACTGCCTCCTAGAGATGGTCACTATGTGCTTGGAAGGGCCTGGCCTTGGCATGGGAGAGCAGGCAGAGTTAGAGCAGGAACAAAGCTGCTAGGCTTAAACTCAAGACCACCCTCTGCCTTCTCATTGTGTATATATTCTATCATAATGGCTGAAAGTCTGGGAATGCTAAAGATAGCCCCTGAGACTGTGAGAAGTGGACTTAAATGTGGTGTGGGGCCCTAGATAAGGATTGGTTTGGGAAGAAACTACAATTTACATAGATGCTCTCACTTGCCAGGCTCTGGTCATGTACCAGAGCAGATTAAGCCTCCAAGGTAGTAGTCAGAGATCCCTTATATACTGGGGGTGCCAGGGCTTAGTGTTGTCAGATAACTGCACAACATGGCAGAGTCAATATTTGACTCTTTCCAGGTTTTCTTCTGACTTCCTAAGGCTTTCCATGGTGCCTCTGATTTCATAGTAGCCCTTCCCACTGCCATACCATACAATATCAGCCACTGGGAGGCTCCCTCAGGAGAGGATTAAGTGCTGGATTGGGAGCTACATGCATTTGTACTGTGGACCACAGAGACCCAATTTCAGAAAAAAAAAAAAAAAAAAAAAAAAAAAAAAAACAAGTGCTATCAGGCTTCGAGGAGCGGGGAAGAGGACACTTCCCACATGATAGCTAGGACATGTGATCAGATGTGACATTATCTATCCTGGACATAGAGCCATCAGAGGCACAGGAGGGTTCTCATGATCCTGGCTGGGTGGCAAGATGTTGAAATTAAAAATGGGTCTCTGTGGTGCACATTACATGTGCATACAGCACCTAGAACAACTTACCCAAGGGGAACTGAGTATTACCCTAGCAGGAGCACAGCTACACCCCTGCAGCCTTTCTGGAGTTCTCTTAGAAGCACATGGCCCCTAATTAGACCCTTCCACTGATTGTCTTGCCTTTCGCCAATCTCCCATGCCCCGCCTCCACTGCCTGGTGTCCTGATCTGAAATGGCCTCCTTGGGCAGGTAGCTGGAGATGACCTTGCTGTCCGTCAGAGGGGTGAGGATGGCCGCTGTGTTTCCAAGCATGCTCCCAAAACCCATCATCAGCAGCATGAAGATGTAGAGAACTGACCAGAGCTGGGACACTTCCATGTTTTAATGGCCTCAGTGTAGACGATGAAGGCCATTCCCGTGCCCTGAACAGCCTGCTGATGATTAAAAGACACCAGATATACATGTGAGTCAGAGGGGACAAGAATGAAACACCATAGTTCGGATGTGGAATGTCTACCCTCCCTGTCTTGCTGCACTCTTAGAGATGTGTAACTGTATCACCAAAAATAAAAACCCAGAGACAGATATTGGGGTTCAAGCTTCAAGCTGAGGTCAGAGAAGCAAAGCAGCTGAGCCACTAGGTCTTACATCTACCTCAGTCTAAAAGGGGGCGATCCTGTCTCCACAAGGACTCCAGCAAACCTCAGACTGCTGCCTATCCTCGGGGTGGCTAGAGATTAAATCTCACAATGCTGCCTGAGACACTGGATTCCTGTCTTTCATATGCCTCTCTAGAGCAGGGATTAAAGGCATGAGCTCTGTTAAATCTTTTAGACTGATTCACTCTAGTGTATCCCTGGGAGGTCTCGAACTCACAGAAATCCACCCAAAGGCATGTGCCACCACTGCCTGGCTAGCTAGTATGGTTTCTGGGATTAAAGGTATGTATCACCATTGCCTGACCTCTATAGCTTGTGGCTGGCTTTGCTTTCTGAATCCTCAGGCAAGCTTTGATAAGTCATAAGTAATATATCACCACATATAACTTTCAGAGCTGGGCTCTCACTGGAGAAAGTAGATCATTGGGTAAGTGTCTTGAGATTTTATAGCCCGCTGTCATTTCCTGTCTGTTCTTTGCTTCCTTGTCCATCAATAGTTAAAATCTTAGGCTCATGAGTCTATTGTCATGAATTGTACAATCCTTCTCCACCATGTTAGATTGTGCCTTTCAATCCAGAAATAAAATAAGTGCCTCACTCATGACCATGTTAGGTATTTGGTTATAGCAACACAATTTTGTATTGACTGATACAAAAATGAAATAAGCTAAATGGTATAAGCACAGGGGGAATGGTAGGCTTCAGGAGCAGATGAGGATAACATGACACTGAACATTTTAAGTGAATATTAGATATCACACAACAATTATTTCACTATTATTAGCAGGAGCCATCCATTCTAAACAATGTCAGTGTTAAAATACACCCTACTGGGGTACTCTGAACTCACTTTCCTGCCCATGACTACCACAGATAGCACCACATTGTAGACAATTGGAATCAATGACTTAAAAAAAATAGTGTTTTCAATGATTAACATAATTATTGGTTTAAAATGTCACTGTAATGTTAATATTGAATTAGACATGGTTGAAGAGAGAATTAGTGGACAGGGAGTTATTTCTCAGTGTAATTCTGTTCAATAGAATGTAGTTTGACCTAAAGATGTCTTTGTACACTGTGAACCTTAACCTAATCACATCAGCCAGCCTCTAAGAGCCAGGTAGCCAACTGCTTAAAACAAGGTTCAAAGAAAGCAAATATAAGTTTTACCCAATGAGCACTCTGCATACTTCTTTTCTATTTTCTTTTTAAAATTTTATTTTATATGAATTGGTGTTTTGCTCGCATGCATGTGGTGTTTGTGTGTGTGTGTGTGAGAGAGAGAGCGAGCAAGCGAGAGAGAGAGAGAGAGAGAGAGAGAGAGAGAGAGAGAGAGAGGTCCTTTAGAGCTTGAGTTACAGGGTGCTGAAAATTGAACCCATGTCCTCTGGAAAAGCAGATAGTTTTCTGAACCACTGAGCCATCTCTCCAGCCCCCTCATTTCCACTTTCTATATTTAATGTTCTTTTCTTTTGATATCCTGAACATGAGGGTAGAACATGTTGCATTTCATTTTGCCCAGTATGTTTTCTAACTACAGAATCAAGCCAATTAAAATCTATGAAAGTGATTCTGTCTTACTTTTCTGTTGTGACAAAATGCCATGACCAAGGCCACAGAAAATAAAGTGTTTAATTTGGGGTGCATGGTTACAGAGGGTTAGAGTCCATGGCTATCATGGTGAGGACATGGCAGCTGGCAGGCAGGCATGGTGTTGGCCCATGAGCGCTTATATCCCTTTCTGCAAACAGGAACCAGAGGGAGCTATTTGGGAATGGCCTGGGCTTCTGAAACCTCAGGCCCACTGCCAGCATCAGAACTCCTCCAATGAGGCCACACTTCTTAATCCTTCCCAAAGAACTGTACCAAATGGGGGGCAAGTATTCAAACATATGCACATATGGGGGGCATTCTCATTCAAACCACCACACCCCACACCTTGTCTGCTATAGGCTTGTGGCCATATCATAATGCGAAATGACTTTCGTCCAACTCTAACAGTCCCCACAGTCTTTCATGGTGTGAACACTATTTTAAGTTTCTTCTGAGACCCAAGGCAACTTTCAATTATAACTCCTTGTAAAATCAAAAAGTAAATTATAAACTTCAATGTAAAACAGCATAGAATATACATTACCATTTCAAAAGGGAGGAATGGTAATATAGTTAGAAAATACTGGAGCAAGGCATGACAGAAATCCAGCGGGGCAATCTTCATATCCTGTATCTCTAATCTGTTTCTAATAGGTAAATGGAAATTCAGGAGGGCAAACTCCAAATCCTATAGCTCTAATCTGCTGCCAATGGGCTTAGATGGCTCTTCCCTTCATGTTCTGCTGGCTACAACATGTGTCTTTCTCTCTTGATTTGGTCCCAAGCTTCTTGGTAAGTCTATGATTTTGACATCTCCAAGATCTTGAGGTCTCCAATGCAATCCAGGCTTCATTTTCATAAATTCACATATAGCTTCTCTGGTTTCCTTGAAGGGATTCCCATGCCAAACACCTCGCTTCAGAGGATTTTCTTAACTGCGGAGGAAGATTCCACAACTCCTTTACTCCAGTATCATTCAGGGATCTAAAGCCAGAATGACCTGGCTAATGAAGCCAAGGTCAGCCATTTTGGTTGGAGCCTGTTCCCCTTCTTGAATTATACTTGCATAACATTTTCCCCCATTGCAGCTTTATAGAAATACAAAAGGCATTTCCTTTATGCAAGTTTCCGGGTTAGATGGTGGGGTCTTCACCAAAAGACAACACTCCCTTTATTCCATTTCACACTAGGCCTCTCCTTATCTCTTTCAGTACAGACATCAAATTTCTTGGTGCTTTTTCCCCTCCTCAAACTATACATTTTGTGGTTCTTTTTGCCCTGCTTATTATTTTTTATGGTAGCTCTGCATGAATGTGATTACTAATAACCATGCAACAGAGTTAATATTAGGCTGTTTTGAAATATCCTCTGCCTATAAAATTAGTCCAACTATTTCAATTTGCCCTCAGGCAGAAAGCATCCTCATTTTTTCCCCAAGCACCACAAGAATGGTTTCTAACACTGTCACTAATTTTGTTGCCCTCTGAAGTTTCTTGAGCTAAGCATCCATAACCCTCAATGATCTTAGCACTGTTGTCTCCAAGCTCTTACTATGATGTCCATTCAGCCCTGCTTATAGTAGTCAACAGCTTTCCTAATCCAATTTCCCCAGGTTTTCCATATTCCTTCCAAAAGCAGCATGGCTAGCTTCCTGTCACAGCAATGCCCCACCCCTTAGTACCAACATTTGTCTTCCTCTTATTAAAAAGAAAGTGTTTAATTTGGGGCTGCAGAAGGTTAGAATCCATGATCATCATGAGGAAAGCATAGCAGCAGGCAGCAGGCAGGCAGGCAGGCAGGCATGCAGGCAGCAGGTAGGCAGGCAGGCAGCAGCCAGGCAGGAAGGCAGGCAGACAGACACACCTCTTCCAACAAGGCCACACCTCTTAATCCTTCCTAAACAGTTCTACCAGCTAGGGAACAAGTATTTAAACATGTGAGTTTATGGGGACATTCTCATTAAACTACCTCAGATTACCTTTTAACAACATAGAAGATAAACCCAAAGAAATGATGACATGGATAGTGTAATATGCAATCAAAAAGTTATAAGACCTGTGGAATAGGAGGGAAAAGATTAACATAAATCTAAATGAAGATTTTCAAGGAGAAAAGAGCATTCATTGTCTGCTCTGCCAAATGACCTGGGTTCAATTCCCAGTACCCACAGTGGCTTACAGAGTGACTAACTCTGATTCCAGAGATCTGACAGCATTTTCTGACTTCTATGGGCACTGGGAATGCACATGGTTCATGTAGACAAAATACACATAAAACAATGTTTAAAAAGACTGTTATACATTGACAGGCAGTGATAGAATATGCCTTTAATACCAGGAATCAGGAAGCAGAGGCAGGTAGATCTCTGTTTGAGGCCAGCCTGGTCTACAGAGGAAGTTCCAGGAGAGTGTAGGCTACACAGAAAAAGCCTGCCTCAAAAAGAAGCAAGCAAGTAAACAAGCAGACAAATAAAAAATAAGAAATACAGAATGAAAGAAAGAAAACAAATGGGGCCAAAAACATATGTTTATATGGAAGCAAAATCTAACAAAATTTACAATCCTTAGAACTTGCCCTTTCCAGGCATGATGGCTCAAACCTTTAATCCCAGAACTCAGGAGGCAGAGACGGTAAGATCTATGTGAGTTCAAGGCTAGCCTGGTCTACAAAACAAATTTTAGGACAGCCAGGGCTGTTACACAGAGAAACACTGTCTTGAGCAGACATCCTTCTCCACCCCCCAGATAAACAAACTTGCCTTATAGAACAATATTTTAAAAGAAGATTTATTTAGTTATATGTATATGTACATGTATATGTATATGTACATGTTTTTGTACCATGTCTGTGCAGGTACCCACAAGGCCAGAAGGAAACATCAGATTCTCTGGAGTTGACTTTGAAGTACTTGATGTGAGTGTTGGGAACTAAACTCCGGTCTTCTGGAAGAACACCAAGCTTTTCTAACTGCTGAACCATCTCTTTAGCCCCACAGGAAGGTATTTTAAAGCCAGTTCCTCTCTCCCAAAGATAGCTGGAATGCAAGAAGGAGTATTTACAAATAAAATTGTGTGTGTGTGTGTGTGTGTGTGTGTGTGTGTCCATCCCTGGAGCCAGAGACTGATCTCAGGGCCTTGTGCATCCTAAGTTTGCAGTATTTAGAAAGTTATAGGCTCAAAGGGCCTGAACTGCATGACGATAATGTTTAAAATGGAAGAGGGGAACCAGGTCTGGCACACACCTGGAAGGAGATATGAAAGTCCAAATTTCAAACAGTAGAGAATATATAGTAGAAAGGAAAGGAAATAAGAGAGAGAGAGAGAGATAAAGAGAGAGAGAGAGAGAGAGAGAGAGAGAGAGAGAGAGAGAGAGAGAATGGCAGGAGCAGGGGAAAGAAATAATTCTAAAACTATAAAATAAAATAAAATCAGTAATTATAACATCTTGGACATAAAGCCAATCTCAAAAAAAAAGCGAGGAAAAACTAAGTGTCAGAACCAAAAGAAGGGAACTGAATGGATGCCAAAGCTTAGAACAGGAGCCATAGATGCCCAAGTGGGATCTAGATCTCGAAGCCTGGGTGTCAGCGTCTTCGTGTCTGTGTTGTGCAGGAATGGAGGGTCAGGTTATAGATCCTGTAGGCAGGCCTCAGAGCTTTACAATGGTGCTGGTTAGTTTTATGTCAACTTAACACAAACTAGAGTTATCTGAAAGGAGGGGACCACAACTGAGAAGATGCTTCCATAAGTTGCAGGGCATTTTCTTAATTAGTGATGGGGAGGGGAGCAGCCCATTGTGGTTGGTGCCATCATTGGCCTGGTGGTGCTGAGTTCTTAAAGAACGTAAGCTGATCATGCCATGAGCAAGCCAGTATGCAGCAACCCTCCGTGGCCTCTACATCAGTTCTTATCTACAGGAATCTATGTTGAATTCCTGATGGAGGTGTAAGCCAAATAAACCCTTTCCTCCCCAACTTGCTTTGGGTCATGGCCTTTTGTCATAGCAATTATTACTCTAACTAGAACAACAAGCAAAAGGAGGAAAGTGTTGTATCTCTCCGTGGACAATGGTAAACCCCAGAAAACAAAACAAAACAAAACAAAACAAAACAAACAAACAACACAAAAAAAAAACAAACCAACTACTCCCTAACATAACAATTAAGCAAAGGCCATGGAACCTTTATCCTGGCCTTGAAAGTATTCTCTAAAAGCAGTCTAAAAAAGCCTTTATAGTAAATCTAAGAACTAGTCAGAGTGTTCACCTAACACTTGGAATTTCACTGTGTTCAAAGTACAGGAAAACAATTGTGCCTGAGACTCCAATAAAATCAGTAATAATAGTGAAACCACAATAAAAAAGGGTTGAAATACAGACACTGAAAAGAAATGTGCTAAATCATATCCGCAGGTTATAGGATAGTTTATAGAGTAAACAGAAGCAATCTGTAGTTGTGAGAATTCATTATGAAATGCATCAAGATTTCAAGGTACAAGACTAACATAAAAAAAAAAAAAATGTTTGTTTCTTCTGCCACCAACATAAACAATGGTAGAAATAAGGAGAAAGACACTATTTACAATAGCAATGTAACAGAAGATATGCAAAGATATTCACAAAGGAAATTATCTGACAGAGTTAGGTGAATGAGATAAAGCATGTTCCTAAATCAAAACCCAATCCCCTGGAACAAAGATGGAGCAAGAGATAACACTCTTCCATATCCCTACAGAGTTTAACTAAAAGGTGAGCCACAAGAGAAGGCCACAGTCAACAACAGAGAGTAAGAAAACATAAAAACCAAAAATACTTAATGTTAGATTTACAAGGCCATCCAGGGCTACATGAGAAGTGAATCAGTCTAAAAGAGAAATAGAGCTCACAGCTTTAAACCCCAGCACTAATATATAAGATAGGAGCAGGGCATTAAGGATTTAGTCTTGGCAATTAGTCTCCAGCTTGGTATGGATAATATCTCTCCAGCCCTGGTACAGGACCGAGCTCTCTGGTAGCCTAGATGCTTTGCTTCTCTGATCTTCATTGCTTTATTAGTTCATAAACAATGTATCAACCACAATCATCGTACTTGAGCAGCTTTTTATGACTATTCTTTTTGCACTTTTATAGTAATTCCTCTATCCTTACACCTCAAACATGTATTTTCCCTCTAAATTATACCAGAAAGAAGGGGTAAAGAGGGAGGATAGAGAGAGGGTGAATAGGAATAAGGAGCAATGATACTTATGTATTAAAATGCCATAATTAAATTTGGTTTTTATGTATTTACTATTTTAAAATTGTCATTACTTAGTAAAACTGCTAACAAAACAATATTATTTATTTAAGTCTCCCCCTTACTCTGTGAATGTGTGTGTGAGTTCCTAAATATTTTCTTCATGATATTGACTATTTTTTTATTGCACAGAAAGTTCTTTCTTTGATGTAATCCTACTGGTTTTTACTTTGTTGCAAGTTTTCGGGTCTTATCCCAAAACATAGGTACACAAAAATCTAAGTCTTCAAGTGTTTCGCCTTAGACTTTTCATAATTTGGACATTTGTACAGCATGTGAGATGTGGATCTAGCATCAGCAATTGATTTGATGGCTTTCCAATGTATTCTCTTGGTGTCTTTGACAGAAATATGTGGTTTTCCAGGTACTCTACTATGTTCTACTTGTCTCCTTGTCTTTTCTCAAGCCAATACCAGACACATTGTAGACAGACTTAAAATCAGGTATTAATACGACTTCATTTTCGTTCTTTTATTCAATAGTGTCATGTAGATTTTAAGATTTTTTTTCTGATTCTATGAATATTATTATTGGTAAGGATTGAACTGAATCTGTAAACTGTCTTGGGTAGTATGTACACTTTAATAATAATAATAATAATAATAATAATAATAATACCAACTCTGTGATGGTTTGAATGAGAATGGCCCCCACAGGCTCATATACTTGAGCCCTTGGTTCTCAGTGGGTAGAACTATTTTAGAAGGTTAGGAGAAGTGGCCTTGTTGAAGGGAGTGTGTATGCCACTGAGGGAGCCCAGGTTGAACCCAATCTCTCTCTTTCTTCTCCCATCTCCTACCTCCTCCTCCTTCTCCATTCACCCTTCCCCTCCCTCTGCCTCTTGCCTGTGGATTAGATATAAGCAGGCATTCTTCCTGCCTGCCTGCTGCCACACTTCCTGCCACAATCATAGACTCAAAGAAACTGTAAGCAAAGTCTAAATTAAATTCTTCTTTTTGATAAGCATAGTACAGAGTACATAGTACAGAGTACAGAGTACATAGAACATAGTGTCTCTTCACAGGAACAGAAAATTAACTAGGACATCTTCTGCTCCATAGAGTATCTTTCCTTTCCTGGAGTCATCTTGACATCTTTCATTAATATTTTCACAGTTTTATTGCCAATACCTCTCATTCCCTTAATTCTTTTTATTCAGAGCTCAAACAACTGGAGAGCAAAGAGTCCACCTTAAAAAATGGGCAAAGAAATGGGCTACATAGACATTTATTTAAAAAGACATGAGGGGACTTCAGGGCTGGCTCAGTGGTTAAGAGCGCCTGCTGTTCCTGCAGAGGACCTGGGTTCAGTTTCCAGCACCCACGTGGCAACTCATAACCACTGTCATAGCCCTCTTCTTATCCCTGTGAGCGTCAGACATACATGTGGCATACACATACACATGCAAGCAAAATACTCATATGTGTCAAATAAAATAAATACATCTAAAAAGTTAAGACACAAATAGCCAGCAAATATATGAACAAAAAGTCAGCATCATTAATCTTCAAGGGAATACAAATAAAAACCACAATTAGATATTATTGCAAAGGGATCTTAAAAGCCATGTGTCAAGGATATAGCAGCACTCTCATTTTTACTGTGATATTCCTTTAAAAAAATCTAGGATATAAAACCATCCATGGAAAGTGAACATATAGAAATCACATGGTATGTATCCACAAAGGAATACTACTTAGCCATAAAAAGAATGAAATCTTGTCACATGTAAAGGTATAGACAAGTTCAGGCATCATGGTAAATAAAACAAATCATAGACAAATAATGCATTTTTTGCACTCATTTGTAGAAAGTGGTAAATGAACCTCCAAGAAGATGGGAAAGGCAGCGAGGGAAGACAGAGGTTAGACAAGAGTCACCAAAATACAGGAATTAGAAGCAGAAATCATTGCTTCTTCGCCCAGCACTGTAGGTAACTCTAATCTACAAGAATCCATGATACATAAAAATAACTAGAAGAGTAAAAAAATGTATATATAATTCATGTATGAGGAGAAGGAAATGTTAGTGGCATTGGTCTAGCTGCTATGTGTTTCATACTTGTATCAAAGCATCAGGCCCTTCATAAGCATGCACGGATATTATGTTAATAAATAAAATTTAAAAACAATGTATCATGGGCATAAAACTGTAAGGGATTTTGCCAGATTCATAGGCAAAAACAAAACGAAACAAAACTTTTCACAAGGTTGGTTTTGTTTTATCAATCTTCTTTTAGGTTGGATCCACCTCTGAGAAACCCAGCTAGTGACCCATATCTTGATATGCTTGAATTAATCTCAGTCTTCCATTTCTTCCTTGGCATGGCACCATACTTCATGAACTTCTAAGACTGTCAGAAGGACACTGAGAAAGTGGGATATATGTTTACCATGGCTTCTTACACATTTAGGGGGTTAGTGAATTTACCCAAATATCTAATATGTCAAACCAGTTGAGATGCAAATGGATAAGAGTCTTTTTGCCAGTGATGTGAAAGAAATTCAGGGGCATGGTGGAGGTCTGATCCCGGTCCATAACACTGGGCACTTAGAAGACATTTGGGGAAAGCTCTGGACTTCCCCCCCTACCCCGCCAGTGGTCCGTGTTTCTTATGGGCTTTCTAGAGTCCTCACAAAGTGGCTTCCTTCTTTTTCTTGTGGGAAGGATGGCTGGACATGTGATCTAGCTTTAGCTTAACCTATCAGGAGAAATAACACTGACCAGTAAGTAAAACTTCAGAGGAGAATAATGTCCAGACTCTACTTATTTTCACAACTATAAGAGGCCTGGAGAGGAAAGGACTGCTTTAATATTCAAGGGTACAGACA
The DNA here is from genome assembly GCF_943737965.1 of Phodopus roborovskii. Taxonomy (NCBI): domain Eukaryota; kingdom Metazoa; phylum Chordata; class Mammalia; order Rodentia; family Cricetidae; genus Phodopus; species Phodopus roborovskii. Next base: position 94,945 of record NW_026125877.1, read on the forward strand.
TTGCCCTTAGATCTTTTGTATCATGCTTGGTCTAGGTTGGGACAGAGCAGATGCTGCAAGGTCTGAGCTCAGCTGAGAAAGAACACCCTGATTCTTCTGCTCAGCTGTGAGGCAAAGTGCTGTGGGGCTAAGACGACTATGTGGGGCTGGCCACTATGGGGACTTAGAAAACAATGTGAAATGTCACGCCAGGCACAACATTGGTGTTGTCATGCAATATCTCAATGACATAGGTTGTTCTAAGCTTGATGCCTCATGAAAGAACAAAAGCAAACAAACATGTCAGTACTGGAGAAGGCAGGCAGGTGATCAGAAGAGTGAGATCTAGGGGTCTCATGGGATTCTCAGAAGAAGACAAATTGTAAATGATTAAGTCACAAAAGATGTGAAGAGAACATTCATGCTGCATTTCACCAATAGGATGGGAAGAGCTTGGAGTAAATCTGGTCTATGTCATGAGTGTGCAGTCCCTGGCTGTGATTTTGCGAAGAATATTTTGCCTATCTAAGTTTTTTTGGGAGTGACCTCATGTATCTACTCTGAGGGGCTGTTACAAGAATAAGACACCGTGATCAACTATGGATTTGCTTTGCTGAATAGCTGAGTATGGAGCATTCACCCCAGCTTGAAACAGGTATGGGTGATGGAAATACAACAGATACTCCAGCCCTAGGATGAATGGAAACCTGGGAATTTCAACAGAAAGAACGAGCTTAGGCAAATAAAAGGCCTTTGCTGGGTATTTTGGCATATCTGTTGCATAAAATCCCAACACTCAGAAGGCTAAGTCAGGAGGATCACTGTGAGTTTGAGGCCAAATTGAGCTGTTCAGCCAGTTTCATGCCCACCTGAAGTACATAAGGAGACACTTTAAAAATAAAAGCCAAAACAAGAACTAAAACCCCATACCACACAACAGAACAAAACAAAACAAAACAAAACAAAAAACCAAGGGAGAACCCAACAGTTCTGGGTAGTATTGATTTCCTGAAAGCACTTTGAAATGGGACCCCAAATCCAACTATACAATAAAGTCCCCAGAGGCTGGCTAGTCTGATGTTGAGGTTCCCTCCACAGAATAATAGCTCTGGTATTTGAGGTGGAAGGACTGAATAGCAGGGTGTTTGAATATCTCCATGAAATGACCTGGTACAGGTGAGTGTGAGAACTGGCTGGGGCCTGTCATTTCAGATTCAGTGCTACAACTTTAATCACTTCTGACACCCTCCACTGTCAGCTAGTACAGGGACATGCCAATAACACCATCCATGCCTTCTGACCCACTGATCCTCTACTCTGGACAGCAAGAGACAGCTCCTAGCATGGACCAGATTCAGTCCCATCACACTCCCTAGCACACCTTGCTGGTTGACTCAGTGTCCCTCAGGATGCACAGATACACCATCAGCCAGGCCAGGATGAGGCACAGTGCTGGCTCCCACTGCACTCCTCCATTCTCCTGGATGGATGGTGAGATGTTGAGTGTTTTCCTGCACTAGAAATACTGCATTGACGAAGCCTTTTCATACTCCTCCTCGTAGCCTGTATGGTTACCATTCAGTGGGCAGACAGACCACAGCAGGGGATCCTTTGGAATGAAGTGAGAATCAACAGAGAGTCAAGGGAAAGGCCAAGGGCTTGGTGGGATGATAGGAAGCATCTTTGACAGGAGGCTTCACACCTTGTCCTGAAAATATGGGCTAGCCTGGCTTGCGCGAAACAACAGAGTATAGTGGATCAGAGGCTTCCTGGCCTAGTCTTTCCAGATCCTTGTAGCTACCCTGTTCAAAACCAGTTGTAGGGCTGGAGAGATGGCTCACTAGTTAAGGGTACTGGCTGTTTTTCCCCAGGTTAGAGTCCCAGTAACCATAGGATGGCTCCCCTTCTGTAACTCTAGTCCCAGGGAATTTGACAAGCTCTCCTGGCCTCTGCAGGCACCAGGCATGCATGTTGTACATAGACATTCAGGTGAAACACCCATATACATAAAATAAATAAGATAAACTTTAAAAACAATTTTTAAAAAGCTGTGAACGTACTTGAGTTAGAATCTTGAACAGTGAGCCCATTTGGATGGACAGGCCACAGGAGGGAGACACTGTGGTATCTGATGGAACAAGCAGCAGGTCCCAGCTAAGAAACAGAAGCCCTCTAAGCTCAGTTGCCTAGCCGACATTCTCTGGGCCCTCTGCTGAGGCCACTCTAATTCACACTGTTTCACATATTTGGCTGCAAATCTGAGGATACCTCTGGGGTCCTTTGCTTGAGATGAGCTTGACTTCAGTTTTTTTTTTTTTGTTTGTTTGTTTGTTTGTTTTTGTTTTTATTTTTTGTTTTTTAATATTCCTGCCAACGAACATGCTACATGAAGAAGCTCTAGGGCATGGAACAACTGAGAGATTTTCAGTTTTCTTCTCCCTTAATCTGCATCAGAAGGTAAAGATAGGGTCCTTACATTTGCTTGGCTAAAGGTACCCGCTAAGAAGGACCGACACCCTCCCATAAAGTAGAGTCCTGTAGAGTCACTTGTAGCTCGTGGGATTGAACAAAAGCTCTTATGTCGTGTATATGGCCATGCCAGTGTAGATTTATATGTTCCGGGGATCTGCATGGCCCATAGACGTCCAAGTGAAGGTCTGCTGTGTCATTATCCTATGACCTTGGGAGAGGATTTACTGCAGAGGTAAGGGGGGGGGGATTTTTGTGAAGTATGGAATGCATGGATATTAGAGTGGTAATTCCTGGGTCCTTCTCTTCTTTTTTCCATCTGGAAAGAGGCTGATATGGAGGCAGTGGGATTACAGTCTCTGAGAGTAAAAAGGATGAAGATGGGGGTGTATTGGTGGTAAATAAGGATCAGGATAAACGGAATAGGCCGAAAAGGTGTTTATTCAGGGGAAAAGGAAAAAAAACCAGGGGGGGAGGAGGGGGAGAAGGGGGACCCGCCCCTGTGCCGAGTCAAGCCAGAAAGAGAGAGCCTTTTTGGCCCCCCCCGACCTCCTTACTCAGGTCACCTCCGCCCACCTCGCTCCACCCCCCAATGGGCGTGGTCAGTGCTAGAGAAGGATTATCTCACTACAGGGGTGGGGTGGGATAGAATATGACTGGTGGAGAGGAACATTCCAGCGCTCAGTGTGGAATTGTGGCATTTATTTATTTTCCACAAAGCCTAGACCCTTCCAGAATATCAGTAACAAGAATTTAGATAATGCACTGTTTAAAATGCTTGTCATTGAAAATATTCCTGTAGATATTCCAATGTGTGCTGTGGACCTGCTCCTCAGAAATGAGTGTGCACATGTGTGTACGCACATGCAAACACACACGCATGCGCATGCACACACACACAGTGCATAGTTTGGCTTACATTGTGACAAGTAGTGGATCCAGATTCTGTCATCCCTGCTTGGCTTGTGGCTCCCATCACGCTCCCCCCTCACTGAGAGGGTTCCCACAGGCTGGCGATCTCATCCTCTACCAGCTCCCCACTTGGAGAGTGGCCCTGCATTTTCTACCCTTTTTGCTTTTGCTCTGGCCAGAGGTTGGCTTACATGGAAGGAGTGGAAGAGATACCAGAAGTCCCAGGCATTGATGACATTGTAGTACATTGAGAGGAAGGAGGAGACCACCACACTAGCAACACCTGTGAGCAAAGCAGAGGGCCATGCTGAAGATCAGATGTGTGTAATTTAACCAGTGGGACTTGAATGACACAACTATGGTGACATCCCCAAACAAGAACACTCTTCCTTTAGGCTTTCATTAGACCTGATACCACACCTATGACATCGTCTTGGGAATTACTACCCCTCAACTCTGATCATCTGAGATGGTAGATCAGTATTGGTTTTTTGACATCTAAGCGTCAGGTCCTGGGCTCAGTATTTTGTGTGCAGTTAGTTCACACAAAAGCATTATCCTCCTTCCAAAGAGCAAACTAAAGCTCAGAGCTTTCCCAAAACTACCCAGCAGAGCTATGGAGAAGGGCCAACTACATACCTGATGTGAACTTGCTCCTTTTGGAGGTCGAGTTCCTGGAGCCAGCCCCATCCATGTGGCAGGAGTGTGACAGACAGACAACACTTACCCCCAGCCTGGTCTGATCTATGAGGTCCCACAGTGGGTATCACTGTGAGAAGTGAGAGTTTGCCATTAGGTTGCTCTAAAGTGAGTTTACTTGGGAGTGTTGTCAACCTTTGTCATCCCACACATAACCAGAAGAGTTGTAAGTTGTTGACTTTGCATGTGGCAGACTATACAGGTATCAATAGCATTACAGAGCAACTCCTCCCACTCCACTGGGAACTCAGGCCAGTAAGTGCATGTCAGTGCCCAAGGGGCCAGGCAGCCTCCCCTGTTTTCCAATATACAGCATACATTGCTGCCTCAGCACACTCTGATGGCCTTCATAGCTCTTCATCATTAGGAGGCAGTTTGAAGATGATGAGTTCTAATACCCCGGACATATTTCTTCCAAAGATGCAGGAGGTCACATCAGGTGGACCCTTCCTCATTCCTAAACAATGGCTCAGGCTTCCTGTCTGCTTCCCTTTCTTGGACATGAAAAGTACACAGAACATGTATGAACTCTGATGGCTCTAGATCCTGGTCTTTTACAAAATAGGAGAATCACATCATGGAGGTGCCAGGGGACAGTGACTGAAGGTCACTCTGGAAGGGTGCAGTAGGCCACACCTGGTATGTTCACATAGATGCTTGGCTTGTGCATCCAGGTATCACTATGATGCCCCAACGCCCCTAAGTGGTGTGGTGAAGATGAAATGACCTCACACTCGTGCATGCCATGTTCAGCACCAGGCACATATTAAGCAGGGGGTCGCATTTGTGTACATCCCCAGAGGGTAGGTAGCTGGGACGAAATGAATGCTATGTCCAGCCAGTCAGAGAATATCAAGCTGAGGTCCAGAGTGGAGATGCCCTAAGGTGGAAGTTCATTGGGGGTGGGATGGGGTACCATGTGAGGGTCAGAATCCAGGGCCCTCTCTGCCCGAGCTCCATGGTAGCCCTCTTTGGGAGTTGGTTCATCCAGTCACAGGTCCAGCCCATGCATACCAGTGATGCTCAGAAACCCACAAAATCTCTGTCAGAGGAACTGAGAAGGGTCCCACATACTGACACCACTGAGGTAGGGGGCACCTTGCTGCATGCGCTGCCCCACAGCCAGCTCCAGGTACAAGAGCAGCATCCCCTCTACAATGAGCATGACCAAGGGACCAGGAAACTCCCTGTGGGAGGCCAGACCTGAGCATCAGGTCAGTGAGGAGAGATGAGATTCATGTCTCTGCAACTGTGCTTCCGTCACCCTCCTTTCCCCAACCAGCCTCTTCTGGCCACCCTTCTACCCCCTCCTTCCTCCTTTCACACACCCATCCTTCTACAATTCCTCTCACCATATATCAGCCCACCTATCTCACTGACCACTTTTTGATTCATTTATTCATCCATCTATCCATCCTTCTTTTCTCCCTTCTGTCCCTCTGTCTGTCTATTGGAATACTAGACCAAGCATCAGAGTTTATAAAATAATCTCTTTCTCTATGTCTCTGTCTCTGTCTCTGTCTCTCTGTCTTTGTCTCTGTCTCTCTCTTTTCTCTTTTACACAAAATGTCAAACAGTAACCAAAGTAGGCCTAGTGAGTCCCATGGTCAGCTTGTCTCTGTGACAGGGCCTACTTACTTGACTACTGTTTGAGGTCAGGTGGAAACTGAGGCCTGGTGTCAAGGGGGAATGGGAACATTTTTAGCACTGCCCAGCGAACACTTGCATATCACTGTCCCAACACACAGTTACACAGTTCAGGAGGATAAGCTCAGTAGTCCTTTTGACAAAGACACTAACACAATCGAAAATGTACGTATGGATAAATTAAATATAATTCATACAAGTTGTGTATAAAACTATGAGAATACACCATAGACCGCCATTTACTATCTAGAGCTGAAAACTTAAAGAAGCAATAGGGAAAAACCTTTAAAACTTCAGATTAGGCAAAGATGTTTTAGATGCAATGGAAAAACACCACCTGTGGAAGAAAATGTTGATAAATTTAACTACATTACATTTTCCCCTTGAATAAAACTTAACAGGACAAAAAGAACATTTGCAGACTTGGAGAAAGAAATTATATATATATATCATATTCCTGAGAAAGTGTGACATGAGGCATTTATAGTGGAATCTCAAAGCCAACGGACATTCCATAAGTAACATATCTTAGTACACCATGTTGTGTCTCTGAATACATGAGATGGGGTCTGTGATAAAGTCCTGGCACTGGAGGACGCATCATGCAGAGCACACTGCTGACTTTTGACTGAGTCCTTTCATACTGAAGACAAGCAAAACAAAGGGCAAGAGTGAGGCATGAACTCCATTTTAAAAACAAAGTCACTTCTGTAATTAAAACAATCTACCCTCGAGGCCAAAACCCTCATAATTGAATGAATTTTGACATATCCTTCCCCTAAATGTTATGGAGTAGGGAACAAGTTTCCAAACCATGAGCAGAACAGTATCTGTAAGTGGTAAATAGCCTCATCAAAAGATTCATAAAACCAAATTCATTAAGAAAGTGTACATTTATACAAGGAGATAAGAGAAATGTGCTGCATATTAATATAAAGATATTTTGCAATTAGTTTGAAAAGACGTCTTCTACCAAACCCTCTTGCAAATGAACTACTTCCATGACTATTCGATTTAAAAAATATTCTAATGTATAAGGAGACATCAGAGGGGGAAGGGCCAGCAAGGAGCATACTTGGTGAATTAAATATGGTCACTATTCTTCAGTGATCCTTGAACCAAAAGGAGAGTTCTCTCCCCTACCCTATGGGTCTGGGCTGGCCTTGGAAAGAGCCTTTTCCATTACAATATTGAAAGAAAGAAAGAAAGAAAGAAACAAAGAAAGAAAGAAAGAAGAAAAGAAAAAGGAATGGCATGTGTATTCCAGAGGCTTGCAGCTTTTCATCCTCATGGAGTATGGCCAGGGAACATCATGATTGGGGTCCTCCAGGGTCCCCAGGGGGAGGAGCTACATGCTGGAGAATTGTGAGCCACTAGCTCAAGTACTGGGTGTGTAGGACCTATAGCCACATGAATGGAGACAGATGAAGCAGTCAAGCTTGTTAGGTACCCCACGGAGCTGTATGAGGTGATTATTGTTGCTGTAAATCACTACTTTCCCCTCATTTCAGTATCTCCACTTGGGTTCCATAATAGCAAGATTCTCTGAAAGAAACAAAAACAAAAGACAAAGCAACACAAACAAACAAAAAACCCCAAACCCACAAATAAACAAAACCCAGGACATTTGCTATACAGTGCTATTGAAATTTTACTAGTTTCTCAGGATAGGTTCCAGAATATAGTCAGATCTTCAGATCTGGTCTTAATGTTTCCTCAAGGGTTTTATCTCCCCCTCCACCCCCCCATACTTTATACCAGCAAGTTATTTTGTGGAATGTCCCTCATTTGCGGTTCTGGCAGAAACACTAAAGTGACCTGATGTTCTCCTCCAGAGGTACAAGATGTCCATTTGCCCCTTCTTGGCAATTCAGACTTTTCTCATGTGGCTTATTTAGGTGGTGTCTGCTAGATTTGTCTGCTACATCTTAACTTTTACCTTTGAAGCAGTAAAGTAATTTGGAGGGGATACATTTTGTTTGATTTTGGTTTAGTTTTAAAACACTGTCTCATTGTATGGCAAAAGCTCGCAATCTTCCTGCCTCAGCCTCCCAAATGCTTTGATACAGGCTTCCTTGGCCACTGCATTAGACTTGGAGAATTTGAATCCCATTTTATTGTGTGGACGTTGTACATGAATCAATAATTCTTACCTAATCATTAGTTGTGTTTTGTCATCCCTCTGCCTGTAACAGGCATTGTCACCTTCAATGTTGCCATTTTCAATCTCTTGCCATGCACAACAGATAACTACAGCATAAATGAGCATTTTGTTGTTGTTGTTGTTGTTGGCTGTGTGTCTGTGCTAGCTCAGGTGGGTGGAACACTGAGTTGAAGGATGGCTGGGAGGAAGTGACTGGCTTTTATTCCTTAGACCCCTGAAACCTGCCAATGTATCTCTACCTGCATTGTACCATGCACCATTATATCTCCCCACTGGTCTTCTGGCTCTCAGTTTATAAGTATTTCACAGGCTGTGTCAGAGACTGGGGCACTCTGCTTATTTTAGCCCTCAGTCTCTTACCTGGTCAAATCCTCTTTCCTTGCTCTTTACACTTGAGATAAAATTTACACACACCCCCTTGATCTCCAAGGACTTCTTTCCCTCTACGGCCATTGTTCCCTGGTTCAGAGGTCTTAACACCTTCATTTCTGTCTCCCCCTGTCCATTTTCTGCACACATTTGGCTTCTCCAGAGGCTTCCCTCTCTGCTCTCTAATCTGTATGACTTACTTTTTGAGTAATAAGTTACTGCCATTTTCTCCTGGTATCTGTCTCCTTACCATTGAGGGAGCTTTTACCCATTAGTTCCGCATGACACCAGGCAAAGCTGGAGCCCAGGGTGACTACAGATTAACGTCTATTAGGTTTTACAGAATGTTTTACACATCCCCCCATACTTCAAATACAGAGGTGGGGTCTTCTTCACCTTTGGTATGATAGTTCCTCCTCTTAAGGCAATTGTCCCTATACTATTTATAGCTATGCTACCCCCAGACTTCTAAGCCACTGAGGACAGAGGAAGACTTTATCTGGCTCATCACTGCCTTTACTTCTGGCAAGGAGTAGGCCCTCCACAGACTGCTGGTGATAATGGTTCTATAGTAATGGTTCTATTTAAGAGGGTAGGTAATAAAGATATTACTGGAGGATGATGACGGAGATGTCTTGAAAGTCACTCTTGTTGCTAAGAACAGTGCATCTAAAAATTCACACCAGGCCCCGTAAGATATTTTAGCAGCTGAAGGAAGGTGCTCTCCACCAAGCCTGATGATCTGAGTTTGATTCCTGTGACACACATGGTAGAAGGGGAGAATGAACTCTCAAAAGTTGTCCTCTGCCTGCTACACAAACAAAATAAATAGGTTTTTAAAAAGCACAAATAATTATTTTAACTTCCTCTAACTTTACTTGTATGTGCAATAGATAAGACAGGGGAAAGTCTATCCATCATGATGGGCAATGAGAAGTATTATTTGAACGTATGATAAGACACTGTAGATCAACACACATACAATAAAACTTCAGTGTTAGAACAAATGTCTTCCTGTAGAATAGACTTGCTGTGAGAAAGAGAAGAAGCAGAAAGGAATTGTGTTTATCAGATATCATCAAGCAATGATGATCAACAGTGCAAATAAAAACATGCTTCTTAAAGATGAAAAAATATGATTGTTGGATGTAAAGCCCAGTGGAGCAAAAAGTACAGCACAGTCATAATGATAAATTAAGCTCACAGAAAAAATGATCAAGGGGTGGACATCATAAGAACAGAGAGAAGGCATGGCCATAGAGCTTAAGCCTTTACTCTATCAGAACTGAGGGGCATAGAACACCACAGACACAACAGTTGAAGTGTGTGCAATAATGAAATTTGTAAGACAATTTCTGATAGTGTGAGATTATGGAACATCACATATATTTCTGCGATACTTGAAGTGGCCAGGGTACCTAAGAATTAATAAAATCAGTCAAAAACATTCTCCATCATAGAATTAAATATCTGAAAACAATAGAAAAAAATCTACAGATTTTGAGCAAAGGAAATGACTGCCCATTGAGAGGAAAGACAGTTTCAGATATCGAGTCTTTCATTTTCTGTTCTTCAACTACTTGTTGATGAGCTGCAGCATGGGATCAGAAGAAAGAACACAAGTATGAAATTGTGTTATAAAATAAGTATCAATAGTAAATCAATAAGCAAAACAATGAAGGGCAAAAATAATGCTGTTGGACAATAATGGACAAATAATGTAAAAGAGAAAAGGAACTCATGACTAGGGAAACATGATACCAATGGTAAAATAATCACATATGGAGTCCCAGATTATATCTTAAAGATGTGCTATGTAGAATATGGTAAGGAAAGGAGCAAGAAGGAAAAGCATGCTGTGATTTGTAGGTATTCCTCAAGTTTCATGTGTTGGAATATGAATTAAGATGGGACCTGTGAAAGATGATGGGGTCATGATGGCTCTGGATTAATGAATTCATGGAACATATAGATGGAGTGGCTTTGGATTAAAATGTTTTCTAGACAGAGCTCCTATGTTTCCATTGTTGTGTTACAACACGGATAAAGCAGAGCAGATACTGGGACTCTGATGTGCAAGCTTCATTGTTAAGGTGACAAGATTCAGAATCACCATAGGGACATACCTCTGGATCTGTCAGTGACGATGTTTCCAGGAATATTTAAATGAAAAGGGAGGACTTACCTTAAATATGGTAACATTCAAAGGACTAGGGTTCTGGACTGAACTAACAGAGCAACGAAGGGTTGGGAGACTTTCAGTTTGTAAAAGGCTTGCCCTATACATGTAAAGACCTGATTTTTGATTCCCAACACCCACAGAAAAAAACTGATTATGCCTTCCATCCCAGCACTAAGGAGTCAGAGACAGTAAGTCCTTGGGGCTTGCTGGCCAGTCAGTCTGGCAGAATTGGTGAGTTCAGTCTCAAAAGGGCTAGAGATATGACTCAGTGGTTAAAGAGTACTTAAAGGTCTTGCAAACAATATGGGTTCAATTCCCAGCACCTAAATGACAGCTAACAACTATCAGTAACTCCTGATCCAGGAGATCCAACACCCTCTATGGCCTTCATGGGCACCAGGCTTGTACATACAGATATACATGTGGACAAAACTCTCCTTGACATAAAATAAAAATAAATGTTTTTTACTTTTTTTATAATAAGGTAGAGCGCAATCGAGTAAGACACAATGTTGACTTCTTGGCCTCAACATACATGTGTATAAATAAATTGTGAACATGCAACTGTGTGTGTGGGTGTGTGCAAACAGATATGAGAGTTTTGGTGGTAGTAGGGAAAACAGCAGCATTGTGACATTACTTCTTTGCCAGGAAGCATTGTACCCTAAAGCTGTGAGCCAAAATCTTCTTTCCTTAAGTTGCCCTTGTCAAGTATTAGTCGTAGCAATGGGAAAAGTAGCCTATACAGGCATCATACTCTCAGACTGTTCAGCCTTCAGATTGATGAGCTGAACACATGCCTGTGCTTTATATATTACTCACTGGGTGCTATTCAGTTATAACAATATAAAATGGAATGCTAATGTGTTAAAAGTTTGAACTCCACAGGGTGATATCAAAGATAACATTTCATTCATGATGCTGAAGAAGGAAATGAACAAATTTTCAAAAATTTAATTAATTTAATTATTAGGAATTTAAAACCTGTAATTATTTGAGAGAGAAGCAATTATATTTTGTATTATAAGAGATCAGAATGCAACAATCAAACAGCAAGAACATAAAATGACGAATAGCCAATAGGTGGTGGTACCCACCTTTACTTCAAGCACTCAGGAGGCAGAGGCAGGCAGATCTTAGTTTGAGGCCAGCCTGGTCTATAGAGTGAGTTTTAGGACAGCCAAGGCTACACAGAGAAACCCTGCCTCAATAATAATAATAATAATAATAATAATAATAATAATAATAATAAATGAGCAAATATAGTGTGATAATGATTATAAATTGATCCAACTCTTCCACTAGAAGTTTATAATTATTTAATAATAAAGTGTCAAACTTTAAAGAAATTAGGTTCCACAACTGGAAAATGCTTAAATGTGTTGTTACCTCTATAAATGGAATGCTATTGAACCTTTAAGTTTATATTTTTAAATAATAGGATATGACTTTGAAAATTATTACAAAAGTTTTCCCCCCACTCTATTGTCTCTTCCTTTCTTTCCTCCTTCATTTCTTTTACTCTCTCTCTCTTTCTCATTTTATCGTATTTTTTTGAGACAGGATCTCAGTCTGTACCATAGACTGGTCATGAAATTAAAATCTCTTTGCCTCAGCTAAGTGAGTGCTATTACTCATCATGCCTGACCAGGTGTTTTCTCACGTATGGCAAGTCATATGTACAGAGTCAAATATCAGAGGACAGTGCTCAGGAGTTGGTTCTCTCTTTCTATCATGTGGTTCTGGGAACTGAACTCGTTATTAGGTTTAGCAGCAAGAGCCTTTACTCACTGAGCCATTTTGCTAGCCAAACTAGGCTAGGTTAATTTTAAGAGAAAAGCATCAAATGAAATGTAAAATGTAGCTCTCACATTTAAAATAAAAAAAATAGGAGCTATTATTATCACTGGGTAGCAGAATTTCAGGGTTTTTTGTTGTTGACTTTGTGTGTGTGTGGGTGTGTGTGTGTGTGTGTGTGTTTGTGCAGGATTCAACCTAGGGCCTCATTCATGCTAAGTCAATGTCTTACTACTAAACCTCACCATTAGACCCTGAGTTTGTATTTTATTCTTCATGAATTTCTCTATTTTCCAGAATTCCTACTCATAAAATAGGATATTTGGAGCGTTGCAATGACTTATCTTTATAACCCCCACAGCAGTACCCTCTTTGAAGAACCCAAGGGGCTCACTGGAAGATAGACTCATTTCTTTGTGACATTTATCACTATGGCCAAGGCCTTTCACTGAGTTCTATCCCTTTGGGAATTGAGAGAGACAGACAGAGAGAGAGAGAGAGAGAGAGAGAGAGAGAGAGAGAGAGAGAGGGAACCCAATTTTAGTGGGTTACAGGAAGTTGACTCATGTTTTCTGACTATTGGACTCCCCTCCACTTACATACCTTAGTTGCCTACAAAACCCACAGCAGGTGTTCATTAGCCTGATTTCCTTCTTGAGGCCTACACTTTCTTGATTTAAGACACACATCCTGGGTTACCCTGCCGCTTGCTGTGATGGGGACCACTTGAAGAGCCACTAGCAAGTAAACGCTGGATGCAGGGCTCCATCCATCCTACTCCTTAGTTCTATTCACTTACCTCCTCCCACTTCAATTTACTCTACAGGTTCCCTTTGGGGTTGGCTCAGATTCATGATTTAGCAACAGAGCAAAAGCACAGGCGAGGAAAATTGAAGCCTTTCTTACTGTCCCAGGTCACCTGGATCTAAAGCTTCAAGACTTTCTCTTCTAGCCCTTTGTCTATCACCGCCATCACCCACTATCCCCTTACTCTCTGGCCACCATCCTCCTGTGTGCCTCAGTGATGACAATACCACTCTCATGGTTAACCCTGGCCTTGCCCTCAAGAGTAAAAAGCAAAGCACTTCTTCTTCTTCTCCTCCTCCTCCTCTTCTTTTTCTCCTATTCTCCTCCTCCTCTTCCTCCTCTTCTTCTTAGTCTGCCTGTGAATAAGGAACCCTTAAGGACCTACTTCTCTCACCACTCCTACCACTACCTTGGTCTCTGCTTCATGTATGCATGCTCTCTATGCTTTTTCCACAGTTCCCTCTGCTTGGAGTATTCTGCCCTTAGTTCTATCTGATGTGCTCATTTAAATGATGCCATTGCCACAGGCTTTCTGGGCTCCTTCATACACATGTCCTTCTTCAATCATTTCAATAAACAGCCTTCTGTGAAAGCTCCATCTGCATAGGATGTTTATACATTTGCTCCTTCTTGCCCCAATATAGTCTCCATCTCTGCTAGCTCACCCATAATATAGTCTTGCCTTGTAACTGATTTTTGTTTTATGCCCCTTCTTCTAAGAACAAAATATAAGACAGTGATTACTGACTGTGAACAAACCTATAGGGAAGTTTCAAAACTCTCTAGGTTTAGGACTTCTGGGGGTGGGACATGGGGAATGCTCACACACCCACACCCACACACCCCACCCCCACATACACTTACAGCTACTGGTAATTCTATCATGTATGAGAATCGAGGCTTCGCTACCAACCCATGGACACTGAGTCTTGTCACTTATCCTTTCTACCACACACATTACCACACCCATCACCACAGAGGAGAGATGGCTTAGCCTAGGTACCTAGAAAGGCTACATGTGATACTTCTGATTTGGGGAAAATGAGGTTTCCAGGAGATTGTGAGGGGACCAAGTTCGTAGATAGAGGGAGGACATCAGATATTCCGATGTGCACTCAGAGAAGGACAGAACTAGAGAAGAGTTTGAAACAAAAGGTACATGGGACCTTTAAAAGAGAGCACAGAGGACACATAAGCTCTTGGCCAGACCCGCTCCAATATTCACCCAATGCCCTGACTGTGAGAGCCTCAAGAGGAGCTCCAACCTTTATCATGTTAAATACAGAAGCAGAGTTTCACAGAGTCCCAATTTGGAGACAGGGATGGTTTAAACCTCCTTACTCCTCCTGAAGTCACTTTTGGTTCCTGGGCATGTTTTTCCTCTGTAACATACAAGGTCAATCCTGGGAGTGCTTAAAGACTGCTTTGAACATCTGTAGAACATGTTCTACAGCATGAAGCCCAGTGGAGTAGATTGTTACCAGGACTGATGCTGAAAATGCCAGGGAAGAGCAGCAGAGGGGACTTCTATGGCCTAGACCACAACTTTATGGCCTCGAACTGGAAGCTCAATTTGGGAATTATACATGCTAGCTAGAGGCTTAATGCCTGCTCACAAATGCTCGGGTTTTGTTCTACCCAGAACTGCAGAAACAGGATAAGACACAGCCTGAATGTGTGTGCACACAATCTTAAGTAAACACTGTAGGGTGAGTCCCCATCCATTCCTGGACATTTTGGTGTGTGCCACGCCCAGGCTGAATGTTCATTTGAGCCATGGTCACCATAGAGCTTCACTCCAGTGGTGTATACAAGCCTTTCTGGTGCAGCTCACACACCTAGCCATCCTCACCTCTTTCTAGGCTTTCACCCTGCAATTATGTGGCATTCTGGAGCCAGCCACAGTGGGACTGTTTATACTAGGATGGAAAGCTAATGCTATTATTTAGGACCCAGGGTGGCAGGCTAAGCCCCCAGAATCTGACAGAATGGGGACATTTGAATAACCCTGAATCTTCTTCCAAGGTATGGTCTGTGAACTGGAAGTATCAGTCTTAACAGGCCCCGTTTAAAAAGTCAGATCCTGGTTGGGTGGTGGTAGCTCATGCCTTTACTCCCAGCCCTTGCTGAGTTTGATGGCAGCCTGATCTACAGAGTCAGTTCCAGGACAGCCAGAACTATTACACAGAGAAACCCTGTCTCAAAAAAAAAAAAAAAAGTAACATTTTGAGAATTGGCAGAATTAAAGGGACTAAAAGCACAGGAAAGAAAAAGGAATGAAATGAAAGGGAAGGAATGGAAAAGGAAGGAAAAGAAAGGAAATGAATTAAAGGGGAGGGGAAGGAATGGGAGGGGAAGGAAAGTAAGCATTAAAGAGAAATGGAACATTAACTCTGAGAATGATGACACTCTATAGAGTCAAATGCCCTCTAATTTTCCCCTTGTTCAAGTATCATCTAGGGAATAATTAAGAGGGGGAATGCATAATCTATAATCTTTCTTCAGTCACATGACTGCTGCCTTTCTCCCACACATTTTACATGCATTTAAGCCTCACTGTTCGTGCATGTGCATGTATGTTTTCACATATTGGTATTCAGCACATTTGCAGCCGGAAGTAATTAAGACCATGGACTTTGGTCTGCTGACTTTTTTGAAAGTGGGATTTGGTAAAATTCCTTCAGCTTCCTTGTTGGTTTTGTTTTTCATCTTTGTTGTAGGGGTTGGAGCAACAGAGTCGTGAAGAGAGGAGGGACACCTGGAACATAACCCTTAGAATTAACATTCTTTGTTCAGGACTGGCTGAAGGGAGCAGTTACAGTCTGCTGGATTCCAGGTTTTTGGCGGTTTATAAACAAACTCCTTGTTAACTGGCATGATTGCATCTGTGTCCGGAGACATCTTACATCCTTCCTTTATACTCAAGAACATTGGTTCTCAAACTTCTTACAATGCTATAGTAACCCCCAACCATAAAATTATTTTCATTGCTACCTAACTGTAATTTTGATATTGGAGACAGTGGTTTGACAAAGGACTTGTGACCTAGAGGCTGAGAAACAGTGCTCTAGCATCGACAGTTTTGCTTTTGTAGCTGGTCCATCCTTACCATGGGTTTGGGTGATACTAATAACTTGCTGGAAGTTGACTACTATGGATCCAGAGTGGTGTGGGAGTGCCTTCAGCATCTCCCATTATTGACTTTAGGTGTGTGTGTGTATGTGTGTGTGTGTGTGTGTGTGTATGCACGTGCACACGTTTACTAAGTCTGAAGTTGATGGTGGGTGTCTTCCTTCATCAGTCTCCACTTTGTTTACTGAGCTAAGGTCTCTTATTTGAGCTCAGAGTTCTCTGATGGGCTGGTGAAGCCACACAGCTTGCTGTAAAGATCTTGTCTCTGCTTCCTGAGTGCAGACTCTTACAACTGCCAGATGTTTGCCTGGGTTCTGGGTATCCAAACTTTCCCTCACCATTGCACTGCAAGTGCTTTAATCCACTTTAATCCACTACCTTCTTAGTCCAAATGTATGGCTTTCATTGCAGCTCTGGCTGCATTCATTTAGTAAGTTTTTAATGGGATTCTTCCTCTGGCTTCCCTGCACTGGAGGACTGGATGAGCAGAGTGAGAGAGAAACTCTAAAGCTCCCAGTGTCCATGACCAAGTGCTCATCTGATTTTACAGGTAAGGAGAGTCAGAAAGACAAACACAAGATGGAAATAAGAAAGTTCCCCAAGTAAACTGACAGACAAAAAAGTAAAGTTAAAGAAACCCCTCACTTGAAATGAAGGAGTAACCTGTAAACCAATATCTGTTCCTTGGAATTTGCTAACTTCCCCTCACAATGGAGATAACAAGATTCCAAGAATTCACACTGCCCCTCCTTTCTTGTGAGTCAGCAGGTGGTGAGTAGGCTCCTTAGGAAACAAAGAGATAGCTGCAACTGCACTTTGCCCAGACAAAATTAATTAGCTCATCCTGAGGCCCTAAGGTCTGTTGACCCTAATAGAGAGACCATCTGGCCTGAAAGAGTCACATACTCAATAGACAGAGGGCCCCACCCCCATCCTAAGCTTGTGGGTTTGCCTATAAAAACACCTGTGGGGGGGAGAGGGAGGGGGAGGCGGCTTATCTCTAGCTTGCCTGCTGGAGGAGCCCATTTGCTCAAATGTTTCCTGTTCATTAAAGCCGCTTGTGTGTTGCAGCAGCTGTACTACACATTGAGTTCTTGGGGGTACCGACCGAAATTAGGAGACTACTCATTCTGAGGGTCTTACAAACAAAACAAAACAAAACAAAACACAGCCAAGGTAGGGAGAAGAAGCTACCTAATGGGTAGTTGGATTCCTAACTCGCGGGTAGTTGGGGAAGGGAGGAGCTTAGTGACTGGAATGAACATGAATTGCATAGGATAGTGAAAGGCCCCCACTATGCTTATTGCCTCTTAAAATTACTCGTACTAATTTGCCAATGTCAAGTTATGAGAAAAGTACTGGAGGGAACCAGGTGCTGCTCTCATCCAACACCAACCAGATATCTGTGTTCTGAAGCTTGGACCAAAGCAAGGTCAGCAGGACAGTATCCAGGATGCTGAGATAGTCATAACTGAATTCTTTGTATTCTTTGTGCCCAACCCGAATAACGAACTGTCCTTGGTTAACTACAACTGCTACATTTAGATGAAACAATGAAATCCCTGTAACCATGCTTCTGCTTCTGTAAGCCTGCTTCTTGCCATACCAACCTTATATAAACTGCATATGCTTTAACTAGGCTCGCTCTCTCAGTCTCACGAATGACTGAAGCATCCATAGGTACCTGTGTGTAAACAATAAATAACCTCTTGCACTTGCATCCAGTGGTCTGGTCTTGTCTCTTGGGGGCAAGGGCCTTCCCCAATGACAGGCTCAAAACTCTTGGGGCCTCCTGGAGTCTTTCATTGGAGTTTCCACCGAGATTGGAGACCCTTCCCCCTAGAGACTGACACTGACACCCATCGGGAGGTAAGCTGGCCAGTGCTTAATTTCTGTTCTTTGTTGTCTGGTTCATACTTGTTGCTTGTTGTGCAGCGATCAGTTAACGACTAGTCGTGTCTGTAGGTGGCTTGAGAAGGAGCTGACAGGCTTGGACTTCTACCCGCCACCCTGGGAGACATTCCAGGGATCTGGGGCCCCCGATGTTTCGGGGCCCACAACAAGTCCCAGGGATTCGTGGTTATGGAGGGGCCTGGGTTTTAAGACCCTCTGTGCCTCCAACTCAGTATCTGGTTTCGGTTTTACGCTGAAAATACACAGTGTGTCTTTCTGCCAGCTGTCTATGTGTTTTGTCTGTTCTGTTTATCTGTCTGATTCTTTACTTTGAAGAAAATATGGAACAATCTTTAACCACCCCCTTAAGTTTACTTTAGATCATTGATGAGGTACAGAGCCGTGCTCACAATCAGTTAGTTAATATGGAAAAAAAAAAAAAAAAAAAAAAAAAAAAAAAACGCATCTATCTGGAAGCCCGGAAAAACATCTTAGAGGATGATGAAAAGCCCACTCTGTTGCCAAATAAAATTGAGGAAATTTTTCCTCTAAATCGTCCCTACTCCTCTCTTATCATCAGTTACTCACAGCGGGTCTCTGTGGCCTGGGGGGGCTGAGGTAGGACAGATAACCCAGGGACTGGAGGAAACTCACACTGCATTTTTGGAGAGGCTAAAGGAAGCCTACCTTATGTATACACCCTTTGGTCCTGATAGTAATGAGCAAATGGGCAATGGTTCTACGGCTTTCATTTGTCATTCGGCTCCAGATATTAGGACTAAGTTGCAGAGACTAGATAATTTACAAGATTATAGCCTGCAGGATCTTGTAAAGGAAGCAGAAAAGATCTTTAAAAATAGAGAAGCACCTGACAAAAAAGAAGAAAGACTTAGAAAGTTGCAGGAGGAAAGAGAGGACAAGTTAAAAAAAAAAAAAAAAAAAAAAAACAAAAAGGAACTAGAGGAGAGAGAGAAAGAGAAGGACCATAGGAACTGGAGAGAATTAAGACAAATCCTGGTCACTTGTAGCTAAGAAAAATCATATTGCAGAAAGTCAGGAAAGGAAGGGAAAAAAGAAACGAGGCCCAGGGTAGATGGAGACCAATGTGCCTACTGAAAAGAAAAAGGCCATTGAGTCAAAGATTGCCATAAGAGACCTAAAAATCAGTGGCATGGGGAAGGACCCCAAAGACCAACTCAGCTTCTAGCCCTAGATGAAGATTAGGGCGGTTGGGGCCAGTAGCCCCCTCCTCCAGCCCAGGCTAACCTTAAAAGTCGGGGGGGGGGGCAGCCAGTCACCTTCCTGGTGGACACTGGAGCACAACATTCAGTTCTCACCGAAAAGAACAGGCCATTGAATACCAAAACAGCTTATGTACAAGGAGCCACCAGAGGAAAACAATACCGATGGACCATGGAGAGAAAAGTTCATCTCGCATCAGGTAAAGTCTCACATTCCTTTTTGCATGTACCGGACTGTCCATATCCATAACTGGGTCGAGACCTACTGACTTAATTAAAAGCCCAGATCCATTTTGAAGGATCAGGAGCTAAAGTCTCTGGCCCACAAGGGGCTCCACTTCAAATATTGACTTTACAATTGGAAAATAAATATAGACATTTAAAAAAAAAAGCCTCCTGAACAGCAGGAAGGAATGGACTTATGGTTAAAACAACACCCCCTGGCCTGGGCAGAAACAGGGGGAATGGGGCTGGCCATACAACAGCCACCCCTAATAATAACCCTGAAACCAGCCACCTTGTTAAAGCTGCCGACTGTCAAGAGATCCTTACAGAGATGCATGGAATGTGGCCTGATCTGACCGATCAGCCCTTGAAAGATGCAGACTTCTCCTGGTTCACAGATGGTAGCAGCTACTTGCTAAATGGTGAGAGACGGGTAGGGGCTGCAGTGATGAATGCCACGGAGGTCATATGGACCACTACACTCCCTGGAGGCACCTCTGCTCAGGGAGCTGAACTCATTGCTCTGACTCAGGCTCTCCAAAAGAAGCTTAACCTATACAATGATAGCCAGTATGCCTCTGCCACTGCCCATGACCATGGAGAAATTTATCGGACAAGGGGCCTTTTAACATCAGAAGGCAAAAAAATTAAAAATAAAAATGAAATCTTGACATTATTAAAGGCCCTGTTCCTTCCTAAGAAATTGAGCATAATGCATTGCCCTGGACATCAAAAGGGGGAAAGCCTGGAGGCAAAGGGAAATTGCCTGGCTGATGAAGCAGCCTAATAAGCAACCTTAGGCCTCCAACTATTGACTATAAGCATATTGACTGAAAAGGAGACAAATAAGACTTCAGATTGGGAATATGATATAACGGATTTGGACATTGTTCAGAACTGGGTGCAGATTATGACCCCAATTGACAGTGCTGGGTCTACCAAGAAAAGACTATGTTGCCTACCAAAATGGCAAGAATATTAATAGACCACCTCCATAAACTGACTCATCCAAGCGCCAAAAAAGATGAAAACTTTGCTAGATTGGCAAGAAATTGAAACTTACCTTCACAATCAGAATTTATTACTGCAACAAGTAACTGCCATCTGTCTGGCCTGTGCCCAGATCAAGCAAGAAAAAAAAAAAAAAAAAAAAAAAAAAAACTGAATTCTGGGACCCGGCTTTGTGTCTGCCTGATTGTCCATTGAAAAATAGACTTTACTGAAGTCAAACCTGGAATGTATGGATATAAATATTTACTAGTTTTCACAGATACCTTTTCAGAAGGGATGCAAACTTTCCCTACCAAACATGAGACTGCAAATTACCAAGAAACTCTTGGAAGAAATCTTTCCAAGATATGACATGTCACAGGTAATAGGATCAGACAATGGGCCTGCCTTCGTCTCCCAGGTAAGTCAGTTGGAGGCCAGGTTACTGGGGATAAATTGGATACTGCATTGTGCCTACAGACCCCAGAGTTAAGGACAGGTTAAAAAAAATAAATAAAACCATTAAGGAGGCTTTATCCTAATTATGCTTGAAACTGGCTCTAAGGACTCTGTACAACTCCTACCTCTGGCCTTCTACTAGGCCAGAAACACTCCAGGCCCTCATGGCCTAACTCCCTTTAAAATCCTATATGGCAGTCCACCGCCAACTGTATCATTCTTTGATGTTGACATTTCTGATTTTGCAAACACCCCTTCCATGCAGGTGCATCTACGTGCCTTACAGATAGTCCAAGAAGAGGTCTGGAAATCTCTGGCGGCCACATATCGGGAGGAACAAAGAACCATTTGTCAGCCCCACTCTTTCCAGATTGGCGATTCTGTCTGGGTTCAGAGACATCAGACTAAGATCTTAGAGCCCCACGGGAAGGGCTCCTACGCTGTGCTCCTGAGAACTCCCACCGCCCTGACAGTAGACAGGATTGCTGCCTGGATGCATTTTAAATAGACTGGTACTGTTCATTAAAACACACACACACACACACACACACACACACACACCACACACTTGTCAGTTATTCAGGCCCTACTTTTGACCCAGCAGCAACAGCAATTAAAACAAATAAAAACTGAGAAACAATGAATAAAGTGTTTTATTCATTTTATAGAAAAAGGGGGAATGAAAGAACCTCACTATGCTTTTTGCCTGTTTAAATTGTTCTTGCTAATTTGCCAAGATCAAGTTATGAGAAAAGTACAGGAGGGAACCAGGTGCTGTTCTCATCCAACACCAACCAGATATCTGTGGTCTGCAGCTTGGACCAAAGCAAGGTCAGCAGGAAAGTATCCGGGATGCTGAGATAGTCATAACTGAATTCTTTGTATTCTTTGTGAGCAACCCGAATAACCAACTGTCCTTGGTTAACTACAACTGCTACAATTAGATGAAGCAATGAAATCCCTGTAACCATGCTTCTGCTTCTGTAAACCTGCTTCTTGCCACCCCAACCCTATACAAACTGCCTGAGTTTTAACCTCAGCATGCTCAGTCCCAGAAAGACTGAAGCATCCACAGGTACCTGTGTAAACAATAAATAACCTCTTACACTTGCATCCAGTGGTATGCAAGTCTTGTCTCTTGGGGGCAAGGGCCTTCCCCCCTGACAGGCTCCAAACTCTTGGTGTCTCATGGGGGCCTTTCAAAATTATAATAAAGGAGACAGATAATTAAGAATGACCTTTTAAAAAAAAATCTATAGCTTAACCCTTTGTTGACTTGATTTTGGTCTGGATAGAGTAACAGGATGAGGGAGGGTGGGATTTTTCTTAAATAGGTGAAATTTTGTCATATACCAGTTTAGCATCTTGCACAGTTCTGAGGGTGAGAAGGAAGGGCTGATTAATTCCCCCAGGTGCACACACACATGCTATTAGGTAAACAAGAGCCACCCAAGGAACTACTGTAAACACTTTAGAATACTTTTTTTAGTTATCCTTTCCATGCATGCTTTTAAGTACAACTGCTTTAAAATGTTACCAGTTTTGAATCTGACTTCCTCTCCTTCCACTTAATATATGATAAAATCTTATTAAAACTTTACCTCCAAGGCTGTCAAGGGCACCATTAGGTGAATGTTCCACAATTTATTGAACCAACCCCCTTTTCTGAAGGGCTTAGAATGTTGTTAACATTTTGATCTTATTAAAAGACAGTGATTACGTTATTTTGTGCCTCAGAATGCTGACTTGTCCTTTAGACAAGGCTTTAGAGAAATGGAGTTGGAGAGGAATTTTTTTTTAAATACATGCTGAGACTTCATGCTATACAGGCTTCAGAAAGGTACTTGACCTTAGGAAGGTCTGGGTCTGAGTCCCAGGAGTTCCCTGCTTGTTGTTCCACTAACAGGAATGCATGGTGAGTTTACAGCTGTCTGTTGTACCCCTTCAACTCCCTGTCAGAGAAAACATTGTAAAAACAAAACAACAGCAGGACCAAGAAACAAAGTATCCGTGTGTGGGATTATTTGTTTTCCCCCACATTCTGTAATTCCAAACCCAAAATAAGTCCCCACATCCACAAACCAATCTTTTTCTTTATTAATAAAAAGTAAAGAAACAACTCACAACCCTTTTGATTTGTGTTTCAACTTGTGGTTGGGGACTTAAATTTCCGATCTGCAGGTTGCTCACTTTTACACCTCAGTAGAGGGTGAGGCGCCTGCCTTTCTTGACACAAGGGGACAGCAGGTTCCCTGCCACTGCCAGGTACCTGCTGGAGCTCCAGCTCAGGCTCCGGATGGCCTGTGCTAGCTACAGAGTCTCATTCCCTAGGCTAGGCCCTAGGCTAGGCGGAAACCTAAGATTTTCATGCTTTTGCTGAACCTGACTCCACCAGTGACTTTGTGTCCGTGTCTCCACTCCACCACTGGTTAAGCTCTCTGACTTGGGGCAAGTCATTTAACACCTCTGACAATTTCATCTCCAATAGAAAAGAAAAACAAATCCCTGCTACTCCACCCCCCACCCCAACAAGCTTAAACTACCTATCCCAGAACTTTTCACCTTCAAACAGTAAAGAAAGCAGGCACAATACAGCAGAAGGCACTCAGGCTACTTAAGCTTCAGATTATGTTTCCCCACCCCCACCCCCACCCCAACCTCTGTCTGCTTCCCCCCATGCCTAGTTCCAATCTATCACTGATGGATATTTGTGTTGTTCCAGTTTGCAGTTACTATGAACAGAACTAGTGTGTACATTCCAGCATGTTTCTCTCTCTCTCTCTCTCTCTCTCTCTCTCTCTCTCTGTGTGTGTGTGTGTGTGTGTGTGTGTGTGTTTTAAACAAGCATTTATAGGGAGCAGGTGCCATAGCATGAGTTGAAGTCAGAGACAATTTGTGGGAGTCAGGCAAGTGACCTTACCATTTCACTGGCCCTGCCGTTCCAGTTTTAAATTTTTGTGTAGACTTATGACTGTGCACTGATGTTTCCATTTGCCTGTTGATTTCCCTGACAAATGACAAGTTTGCAACCTTTCCACTTGCTCACTGGGCCATCAAAAGAGCCCGGGGGGTTTCAGAAATGTCTGCCTGAGCCCTTGATTGGTTTTTCCTGGGGTGTCTTTTTCTACTGATTTGCATTTGTTTCCCTACTTTGGCTATGGGCCCTATGTCTGCTTTATATACCAACTGTTTCATTTCTTACTGTGTTGCCTTTCTGGCCCATTTTAAGTGTATTCTATTGGAGAGAATTCTTAACTTCAAAAAAGGTCAATTTGTGCTGGAGATGTATGTAGCTCAGTGTTCAGAGTGCTTGCCTAACATGCATGAGACCCTGGGCTCTATTCCTAGCTCTCCATAAACTGGGTATGTATGGTGGTGCATAGTTATAATCCCAGAACTTGGGAGGTAGAAGCAAGAATATCCGAGGTTCAAAGTCATCCTCAGATACACAGCTACATAGCAGGTTCAAGGATAGCCTGTTATTGGCAACCCTTACTCAAAAAGTAAACAAGTAAGCAGAAGGATTAGAGTTTAGTTTCCAGCATCCATATGGCAAGCTCACTACCAACTGTAACTCCAGGTGTAGTAGGGGATCTGATGGCTTTTTTTTTTTTTTTCGGCACCTATATGCATGTGCTTGTATATACACACAGACATATATACAAAAAAAATAAAAATAAATATTAAAAACAAACAAATCTATCAATCATTATAAAAATAAAGTTGTCTTCATGACCATTTTTTCCCCTCATGTCTTACTTTACACAATCTTTTCCTACCAGGAGTGTAGTAGATGCCTTTAATTCTAGCACTTGGGAGACAGGAAAATCTGTGAGTTCAAGACCAGCCTGGTTTAACATAGTGATTACACAGAGATCCTGTCTCAAAAAACAAAAACAAAAAAGCAAACAAAAACAAAATAAAAGAAAAAAACCGAAACAACAACAAAAACCAAAACTTCTTCCCTATCAAGTCCAAGGTCATGAATATATTCCTGAGGAGTCAACCCCTTAGCAAAACTAATCTCAGCACTGAATGAGTTACTGCCTAGAAACTGCCCTTCACCAAACCTGGATCTCAAGGATTCTGCTAGGCTGGCTGGTTAATGCACCGCAGGGATCCTCCTGTCTTCATATTTTCCCTCTCCTCAGTATTGGGAGAAATAGTCATGTGTCACTATCCCTGACCTTTTACCCAATGAGCCATCTTCAGCCCCAGCCGTCCTGGTAGAGGGTCTACCTAAATGGCATGATGGTGAATAGTTTGTATAAAAGAGCTGTTGCTGACTCTAGCTATATACTTATGTTTTGGGTATCACAAATCAGTTCTCCTATAGGGTTCTTAGCCACATAGTGACATTTAGGAACTGGACACCTCAGAATGATACCCAGGACAGTTACCATGGGATTTGTTGGTACAATGGTGGCAGTGCCCTTCTTTTAGTCCTTACCCCAGGGACCAGGCCAGCATCTAGTCTTAGCTGCCTTGGGAAGCCATCCCAATATGTGAGGCCCAGTAAGTGAAAATCCTCTGCCTTTGTGTCTCTGTGGTATGTGTGTGTTTGTGTATCTGTGGTGTGTGTGTGTGTGTGTGTGTAATATAAAGAATCACCCAGTCCAAGTAAATGCAAATAAAGTAGTCACATCACCACATCACCCTAAACATGCACTTGGTAACTTTTATCTGAAATGATTCATCGAGTGATGGACTACTACAATTACAAAGAGTGTGGTCGTGGGGGACCTCTACTCGGAGAGAGTGATGCACTGTGTGAACATTAATGGTAGACTGACAGATGTATATTACCTTTTTGCAGAAAAATCTCTCCAATGCTTGTAAATTTCTGTGCAAATACCTCAACTTTAGGCTATTTTGAGCTTCCAACATAGTGGGCGGCTTTGTGGAAAGGACATTTAGAGGCAAACCATCATGTTGAGTTCTCACCATGCAGGTACAGTGTCATGGGTGGCTACAAGAGCTTAGCTTGTAAAGAGTAGCAAATAACTGGAAATGATTTTTAACTTTTACTTCTGCTTTAGATAATTTATACAACAACTTAGTCCTCAGCAACGACTGTATTTAATAAAACAAATTCTGAAAATCCTTCCACATGCCCTAAGTAGTTACTCAGAGCTCTGTAGAGGATTGGGCAGTAGAGAGAACTCAGCACTTTTAGGTGTTTGCTTCCCTTGTGGGTTCTTGGTGTCCCAGGAGCAGAGTTTTCAGACAAGCTTTAGTGCTCAGAGGAGCCTACTCTGGCTTGTGGGAGAACACTTTCTTCAGACTTTACTTTTACAGCATCTATGACAATGGCAACACTGAAGTTCATGTTATGCACTTTCCTAAAAAGGAGAAGAAGGGGCCATGACTGCATGGGTGTGGGCCACTAAGTGCATCCCGGGATTCTATATTCTTTCCTTATTAATATGAAGGCCATGCAGCTTTCAATCATTTGCTCATCTTGGTGATTTCCATTGTTACCTAACTACCATCTCGAGCTTCCAGTTCCCCACAAGATAAAGTCCAAACTCACTCCTTAGCATTGTTTGGAAAGCTTTGAAAAATTTTTTTGTTTTAAATTGAGCCTTGAGGAATTTGACCCTTGCATACCTGGGTTCTAGAAAACAGAGTTTTAACTCTTAAGTCTAAAAATACACAGCATTTTGCTGCAGGTGAGAAACCTACCTCTAAGGATGAATAGGACATATCAGCCACAGTCTCGAAGAAACACATACAATTCACTTTTCAGAACAAATGCAGCTCTGCAGGGCTTGGGGCACTTAGAGGACCCCAGGTACAATTCCTAGCACGCACATGGTGGTTCACACCTATCTGTAATTCATTTAACAGGGAATCTGATACCTTCTTCTGGGTTCTGAAGGCTCCTGTCACTCAGGAACAATGCATGCACATTTAATAAATAAATAAACATTTTTGAAAATAAAACTGAAACTTTGATACTACTATGTATAAGAAGCTATTGTTTTTCTTATGTATTTTTAGATAGATATTAAGAATTTTAAAATGGCTCTTCTCCTGTATTTCCTGGGTCATATGTCTCACACTAGTTACTCTGATCTTTTCAGAAGCTGCCCACATTTTTTACAGTGTCCAGGATTTTGATTTTACGTCCAGGGTAGCCTCACTACAGTAACTAGTGTACATCGCATTTTCATGTGAAATTTCAGTTGCCAAGTGTTCCTCAGCACCACAAACTTGCAGCTCAGCCTATTTTTTGTCAAGAAAGAGCCTGGGATTTACTGTTAATTAAGCCAATCATTTAGGCACTTGTAGCTGGTGGCTTCTGTGTGTGGACTGGAAAGACACAGAACATCATTGTACAATTTCCACTAGGCAGTCCTGGCCTGGAAGTTCAGTGATAACACCTGCCATGCAGCATTCCTCTCTATGCTTAGACTGCAGGCAGCTGTGTGGGATGGAGTCCTATGTTGCATGCTGCACTGCTTCCTCAGAAAAGGATGTGATATTCTCCTCCTCTCTGCTCCCTCTTTGGGTGCTGACCAAGGGCATGCATGTCAGGGTTCTCCAGAGCTACAGCTCCTCGTCCTCTGCCAAGAAGGTCACATGTATCAAATGTGACTCCATCCCTTGAAGCAACAATCACCACAGGATGGGAAAGTCATGTGCCTTTATCAGACCTGGGCTCCTGTTTCACCTTTATTTCTCATGAGCTCCATCCAGGTTCTGCTGTCTCACCAAATTCTGCTTCTGGCCCTCCCTGTTTTTCCAAAGTTTCCCTCTCTATCTAGACCTCACAGTTTACATATCTTGCTCCTACCCACATTTCCCCCATTCCTTCTGCAGCACAAACCCCAAGAGCTCTGGATCCTTGGGCAAGCCCAGGTGCAAGATGTCAGCAGGTCCCTGCTCCTTTATTAATCATCTCTGATAGTTGACCTGTGGCTCTGGGTCATATTATCTCTGTGTGCCTCAAATGTTTCTTCCCACACCTCTTATCCCACTGCTTGATTAGCAAAGGTCCCAAATAATTACATAGATGGCTAAGGGGAAACTCTCTCCTATCTGCAGTTTACTTTACTTTCCTTTTATCTTCGGCATGGGCTCTCACTTTTCTCTTGAGCTTCAGGAACTCACCTTCCTCTTCATGGAATTACTTATAGATCTCCTTCTCCTCCATGTTCCCTCCCTTCCTCTGTTTACACATACCCTCAAGGTCTACTAACAACTTTTAAAACCTCTTAGGTCTACAGGCCACCAACTTTTTATATAAATTTGTAGCCTACATTTGTAGTAGCCTCTGTTCATCACTCCGTTTATGCCTTTATTTATTTTATGTTTTTTTTTTACAAAGGAATATGGTGGTAATGATATCTAGGTCAAAATTATAATGAATCTACTCTCAAATATACTCAGAAACAAAGTAAACCCTTCTTTTTTCCCTGTTCTGTGGGAAGGGTGGAGGAGTACCCTTCTTCCCGGCTAAGCTTCCTCTCATGCCAGGACCACAAGGTAATCTCAGCTTCTCTACACATACCTACACTGTTACCACTAGGTGTACAATAATTTCTAAATAAAGGCAAGGTGACTTAACCTAAGGATAGTTTTATTTGTCTCGGAAGGGGCTACCAGCACCCCTTCCTGTCTTCTACTTTTCAATACCAGTCCTTTCCCTTTAAGTGATATCTCTACAGACCCTTCCTTAATTTTCTGTAAATCCACTAAGCACAAACTCCTGAAAACATCTTAATTTTTTCTACGTTCAAACTTCACATTATGGCAGTGTTTTTTTTTTTTTTTTTTTTTTTTTTTTTTGTGGTAACTGACTTTGCCTCACATTGACATTGGTGTTAGAGCTATAGTTTTAGAGTTTTTCTTTCTTCCTTTCTTCCTTCCTTCCTTCCTTTCTTTCTTTCTTTCTTCCTTCCTTTCTTTCTTTCCTTCTTTATTTTTACCACTATTTATACAATTATAAATTACTTAAATGCTTTGCTATTGACATATACTTGGATTGCTTACAGTTTCATGCTATTATGAAAAATGTTGCTTTTTTTTTTGTTTGTTTTGTCTTTCAAGACAAGGTTTCTCTGTGGCTTTGGAGCCTATCTTAGAAATAATTCTGTAGATCAGGCTGGCCTCAAACTCACAGAGATCTGCCTGCCTCTGCCTCCCGAGTTCTGGGATTTAAGGCATGAGCCACAGATGCCTGGCAAGTTGCTCATATTCTTACATAGTCTGGTGAAGGAAACATTGTTAAAAATTCATCACCAATACAAAGAATAAAAGAAAGGTTGAGTGTGATGGAATGCCTATAATCCTAGCACTCAGCAAGCAAAGGAACAAGGATCATTCCAAATTTGAGGTGAGTGTAGGGTGTAATTGTTTCATTTTGAGATAATATTCTTAATTTAATCTTCATATGACATATGTATATGCACACAGTGACAGGATGGAATTTACTTATATAATAGTTGTACTTGTTATTGACAAAATTTAGGGGAAAATGCATACTTTTTGAAAAGTATATAACCTTTATCAGTCTACATTTTGCATTTTAAAAACTGGGGGCAGTCAGTCCTGACTCTTCTCTGAACACTTCCAAGAAATTAAGATTATGTAAAAAAATTAATAAGAGGCAGACAGTTCCCCAGGGCAGCAAGAAATTGTTAGCCAGAACTGAAGGCAAGGTGGAAACCACAGAGCTGGGTCTGGGGTGACAGCTACAGGCTCTGGCTGTTTCCTGCTGTTTCTGCTGTGAGACTGACAAAGTTGAGGAAAGAAAAATCAAACAAGTATAAGGTTTGAAAGCAAAGAGGTCTTAATCTAAAAACAATGTGGGGGAAATGCTACAATAAATATCTATTTCTTTAACATACAGAGATAAAAATGCATGGCTCCCTAAGACTTCAACTAAGATAACATCAGTATAGTTTGTTCCTTTATGTGTATACTCACCTCCAAAGGACAAATGGGAAAAGAGTATAAGTAGCCTGGATCATTTTCTGTGAATTGACGCTGTGTAATCTGAAATAATTAGGTGGTATACACAACACAAAGTGGACATTGTTTGCTCAGGAAGGCCCAAATGGAACAAATATATTTTCTAGGTCAGTTCAAGCAGAAGAAGGAGTAAGCTTATTTAGAAAACACTCTGGCTTGTCACCATGACCACTAAGCTGATCGAGATGGGTATGGCAAGACCCAGCCACGTATTATGGGAACAGGGGACTGAGAGAACCGTGGTGAGGCCTTCAGAGATTTTGTTGGTCTTGGCTAAATTTACTCCTTCACCTCAACTATTTTTGATGGGAACAAGAATCAAGACTAACTTGAAGGAATGGTCTGCTGGTGAAAATAGCTGGAACACTGTGGAAATATTTTCCAGGGTCAAAATGTGGTTGGGGCCATGCTGGCTCAACTAGTGAGCCACAAGGAGTCTCACTGAGTCCTGCTGGGCTGGTGTGTTTGCTCTTTCATCTCACAACAGCAGAAGCTATGAGTCCCACATTGCCAGGAAACACATATGCTTTGTATCACATGCTCAGGGTTCAAAGTATATTGGATCCCTTTCACCTCTGAATCCTCAAAATGTGGTCTGTCATAAAATGTGGGCATCAGGTGGTGTGTGTGTGTGTGTGTGTGTGTGTGTGTGTGTGTGTGTGTGTGTGTAGGGGGGAGGTTTGTACAGACTCTCAGGTTCACTTTAAAGAATACCAGGAGTTTTACATCCATGTTGAGATCTTAAAAACATACTGGCCTAAAAAAATCTTTTAGTTTTTGAAATTACAATATATTTAAAACATTTTCTCCTTCCCTTCCCTCCCTCCAAGCCCTCCCATATACCCCCTCCTTTAGCTTTAGAATTCATGGGCTTTTATTTTGTATCAATGTTTGCTACATGCACACACATACACACAAGTAAATATGCACACACATATGCATTCTTAAATACAGCATGCTTAGTTTGTATAGTATTACATTTATTATGTTTTCAGTGTTGACCACTAAGTATTGGAAAACCGATTGCCCTTCACTGGAGAAGACTATTTCTCAGTATTCCTTGGTTGTCTGGAGTTGTACAGAGTTGAACCCTTGCGAGCTACCTCCAGTCCACTGTAGCAGCATGCTTAGGCAATCATGTTGGAGAGAATTTATAGGTGTAGCTTCTGACATTACTAGGAGGCACATTCTCACAGCATACTCTCAAAACCTGACTGTTAACAATCTCTCCACCCCTCCTTCTACAAAGTCCCCCAAAGCCTTACTTTCAGGAATTGTTTTGTACATGTACTCCTTGGATTGTTTTCCCACAATTCGGCATTTTACTTAGCTGTGGTTTTTCTGTATTGGTTTCTCTTCACTGCAAAAAAGAAGTTCCTTGGATGAGGGTGAGGACTACACTTATATATGTGAGTATATGAACAAATATTTATAATGTAGTTAGGAATTATGTTGTTTTAATACAGTGGTGGTTGTAATTTATCTTCTAAGACCCACAACTGAACTAACCTTGGGTAATTGGCTAGGTTTCTAGTACCAGGCAAGCTTTCTATATTGTTGAGCAGGTAAGTTCAATTAGAGAGCTTTTGGTTACTATCAAGGTACGTGTGCTACTTTTGTACTCTTAGTGATTATAGGCTGGCCTTCTCTCTCTCAGTTCATAGGCATCCCAACTGGGCATATTAGATTTTATACTTGACTGCACATCAGAATCATTTGTGAGACTTCGAAAAAATAAGAGCAAGCTGGGAGAGATGGCGCATACCTGCTATTCCAGCACTCACTCCAGAAGTCAAACTAGGAGAATCAAGAGATCACATACTTGTAAATGGAGCTCTTAATTGTTCTAAGTAATAAAAACCAGGAGTCAGATACAGAGGAAAATGTTGAGCAATCAGAGAGAAGGAGCAAGCCGCCGCCACACCTTATCTCCTTAGTGCCTCAGCAGACAAGAGAGCAATTTCAGTTTTTCCCAGCTTATGTCCTGTTACTGCCCAGCTACTTTACTTCCTGTCTGTCTGTACAGACCTCCAGATCTCTATGGTTAGCTAGTGGCAAACTCCATTTTCTGACCTTCAGGCAGCCCTTATTTGTACAAGCAAGATACCATCACAATCACATCCAAAGGGGATTAACAGCAGTCTTGTCTAAAAAATAAAACAATAACCTCAACATCCCAAATCTACAGATGCTTGTCTCAAGGGGGGAAAATGAGGTTGATAGGTTGTCCTTAAGTATCTGGCATCTTAAGGGTGTCATGGCAACTGGAATATACTGCCCTTTTCAGGAAGCAAGAGTCCTACCAGTACTTCCCTATCACACATCTTATTTTAATTATTTTTGTTTTTTAGAGACAGGGTTTCTCTGTATAAGCCTTGGCTGTCCTGGAACTCACTCTGTAGACCAGGCTGGCCTCTACAGAGAGAGATCTGCCTGCCTCCCTGTGCTGGGATTAAAGGTGTACACCACCACCTGCATCAATCATTTTATTAACCTTTATGTATATCATTGAACTTTTCCCTTCTGAAGCCCTCCTCCATTTTCCAATCTCCCAATACCATCACTGCCACCATTCTGATTTTTCTACTTTTAAAATTTCCTCTGCAAAATAAATTCAGATCAAGTAAGTGGGGATGGAGGGGAAGGGAAGGAGGGAGAGAGAGAGAGATAAAGAGAGAGGGACAGCGAGAGAGAGAGAGAGAGAGAGAGAGAGAGAGATTTCATATCCTGCCTCTCCTGGGTGTGCTAGGATTATAAGTGTGCACCATCACTCTGAATTATATTGAATATAGTTTTGTTATACATGCCACACAGATTTCTTCTCATGAATTCATGGAGCCCAAAACTTTCCCCTGCTTGCTGAGATACCACATTGCCTGGAAATAGCTCAAGAACTACCTAGGAGCAGTTTTGTTATACCTATTTCCTGCAGTATTACAAGGAACGATACTCTTCCACAGTTTCTCTTCTGATTTTTGTTTCCATTTCTTAATATATAACATACACAGTTTCTTAGTTTTTATTGGTGTCTATTGTTTGTTTTCATTTATGTAGTACTTTTCCTTGTGGCATGTCACAACCTCTGAATAGTCATATTAAGTTGAATGACTTAACAAAGCAAGTGTTTACATAATTACTACACAGGCAACAAAATTCAAAGTTTTCAGAGTTCAAAGATACACCCAATCCACTTCAACTTTACACAGTGCCCCCTCCCCAGAGATTATATAATCTAACTGTTTAAAACACAGATTTTACAATTTTATTACCTTTTTTTCAGGATTTTTATTCTGCTGTGGTTTGAATGTAAACTGCCCCCATAGACTTGTGTGATGGGCAGGTTGCTCCTCAGTAGTCTGTTCTGGAACATTGTTGAACCCCTAGGAGGTGGAGTCTTGCTGGAGGAAGAGGACCACTAGGGTCAGGCTTTGAAGTTTTATGCTCTGGCCTCACTTGCTTCCTGACTACAGAGGCAATGGAAAGGATTCACACTCCTGCTACCAGGCCTTTTCTACCAAGACATACTATATATCCAAAATAAGCCCTCTTTCCCTTAAGTGTTTTTCTGTTGTTGCTTTCATTTTCCTCTGTCAGGTATTTGGTCACAGGAACAAGGCAAGACACTACTATACCTTCCCACATACCATTGATTTATGTAGATCTGAATTTTATAACATCTTTTTCATGTTTTACTTTCTCTACTAGTCAGACATGCTGTATGTAGCTATAACCTGTACATTTTCACTACTCTGGACATAGCATTTGGGGATTTTATAAAACTAGACTGTTTTAGAACCAGCCATTAGGCTTTGATTTCCATGATAGCACACCAATGCTGTGCTTTAGAAGGTGGGATACCGAGCAAAGAGGGTGTGCATGCTACATTTACTGGGTCCAATGTGTTGCTCCACTCACTGAATCTTTTGTGAGTTTGATCTATCAGTCACAGAGAAAACTTACATTCTCTGTGATGATTGTGGGCTTCCGTCAGTGTGTCAACTTTTGCTGTAAAGGCCATTCAAATCAAAGTGTAGTTTTCCTACAGATGGAAACTTCCACCAAGTGGTATGGTAGGCTCTAGCAGTGCCAGGCTCTCCTTTTATAAACCTGCAGTGCTGTCTTGAACATGCACAATCCTGTCATCTCCAAGCCATACCATCCATGAACGCTGGCTGGCCATTTTGTTTTCTAGCCTTCTGTTCTGGTTTAGACCTCCAGCACAATGCTGATATGACTTAGGGGCAACAGGAGAACTCACTGTGCTCTGGAGATTAAAATAGAAGCATGTGACATATCACTACTAATCATAATGTTGAAGCTTATCGAATTAAGACAAAATATGTCACCCTTTGGCCCTAAACTTCTGAGTAGCTTCCCCGTTTCGGCACAATGGACAAAAGCACTTGCAGTGACCTCTGAGAGGCTATGTGACCTGGCCCTTCGTTGCTTCCCTGGCCAATTTTCCCACTATTTTCCCTGCTCACAGTTCTAGGCACAGCATGCTACCTGCTGTTCCATCGATACTTCATGTCTACACTGCTGTGACCTCTTCTGCAGACATCCCATGGCAAGCTCCCTTACTGCGTTCACGTCCTTGCTTAGAGCACATTCTCATGTGTACCTAGTGGCAGCCCTATTTCTCTTATACTTCCTCTAGTTACTCAGGCCAATTCTCACTTTTGGAAAAAAAAGATACCAAAGCTAGCATGGTCTCAAGCAATGTCCTGTGCACATGCCTAACTGACACGGTACCTTGTCAGTCTTCCTCTGGACCTTTGTGGCCCGGACAAACCTCTCCTTCCAGATGTGCTTCATGACACTTGAGGTTTCCCTGTGTCCTTACAGGCTTCTGCTGTTTTGTCTTTGCTGCTTCTCCCTTTTCCCAGATTTCATGGTGAGAGAGCATCCTTTGTTCTCATCTCTACTCACTCCCTTGTTGGGACTGCCTCTGCCATGTCTTAAAACTCGCTCTGTGGATGCTCCTATTGCTTTGTTTCTAATCCAGACCAAGCTGTTGAGGTTGAGATTGAACATTTATCCCTTTGTTGATACCTCATTTGGCAGCTCAGGATTATATAGAACAAAATTCCCACCTTTCTCTTTTTTTCACCTACACCCCAAGTCCCTATCTGATAATGAGCCTTACCTAGCAGAGGCTCAGCGGCAAACATTTGGATTTAACCCTAGTTCTCTTCAGTGAGACACAGTGGATAGGCTGTTTTACCTCCAAAACATATTCCAAAACAGATCCAAGCTCCAAGTTGGCAAATTGGAGAGACTCTGAACATTATCCACTACTGCTAAATATACACAGGACACCATACTTTATTTATATACTTCTTTGTTCTACCCCAAACAGGAAAACTCCAAATGTGCATCAGTAGTAAAGCAGATGATTAAATGATAGGCTGTTCACATAAGACAATGTTATACAACAATGAGAACAAGCAAATGATTATTCTGTGTAATAACAGAAATGAATCCTCAGAAATCTCACTCCAGGGGTGGATGGAGCAAGACTCAGTGGAGTATATAGGGTGAATGATCCCATTATAGTTACAAAGTATGACAAAAACTGACAGCCCAGATGAACCCCAATGCTATAAGTCAGGAGAGTACTTGTGGAGAAAGTATGTGGGAAAGAGAGAGGGGGCTCTGTGGGCACAAATAATGGGTGTTTCTTCAACTGGGCTCTGGAGGAATCCTGAGGCAGGATCTCTGAACCCTATCCTGTGGTCTGTGTACTCTGCAGTCTGCTGAGTCTCAGACATTCTTCCCACCTGAACACTTCTAGTGTAACCTGCTACTTCTTACTTGTATCACCTTGCTCTCAAAAGACATTTAATGTTATTGTCAAGTTTTCATTATTCGAAGGATATCCACTTGGCAAAAACTTTCCATGTCCTTAAGTCTATGTCCTGACCTCATGGCTCAGTAGTTAAGGGCACTTACTGCTCTTGCAGAGGACCTTGGTTCAGTACCCAGCACCTACATGGCAGTTCACAATATCTGTAACCCCAGTTCCAGAGGATTCAACACCCTCTTCTGCTCCCCCCAACACACCAGGCATACATGGGCACACAAAAACATGCAGGCAAAACACTCATACATGAGGCTGGAGAGATGGATCAGAGTTTAAGAGCACTGACTGCTCTTCCAGAGGCCCTGAGTTCAATTCTCAACAACCACATGGTGGCTCACAACAATCTACGATGAGATTTGGTGCCTTCTTTTAGCATGAAAGAATACATGCCAGAACACTTTATATATAATAAATAAAATCTTTAAATAAAAAACACTCATACATATAAAATAAATCCCAGCTCTTGGGAGACAGAGGCAAATGGATATCTCTGAGTTTAGGTCCACCTGGTCAACATAGCAGGTTCCCAGACAGCCAAGGCTACCCAGTGAGACCCTGACCCTAATCAATTCTCCTTGCCTGTCCCACAGTCATTCCCTTCCCTGCCCTTTCCCGAGTGAGGGTCACTCCTGAGCAGTGCCTGCGACCTGGGGTTCTCTTGATTTCAGACAGCATTGCCCAGTGCTATTGTCCCGCTTCTTTCATCACTGGCTTGTTCAGACCACTTTACTAAAGTTACATCTACAGTCCTCCAGCACTCCACCTCAAATTATTCTTCTGCTCTGTTACCACTGTTTAACACTTGGCAGGAATTTCTGTAGTAACCCCTAAAACATGTCCACCTAGAACCTAAAGGTTTTTTTTTTTTTTTTTTTCAGATGTAACTGAGAGTCTCAAGATGAGACCATCCTGGATTAGTAAGGACACTAAATCCAATAACAAGTGCCCTTAGAAAAGAAAACACAGAAAAGAAGGTGATGTGAGAGTAGAACAAAGCTCTAAGCGATGTGGTTTTTAAGTCACCGAACAGATGGGTCCCCAGAAACCACCAGGAGAGGCCCATGGGACACATCTCGCAACACACAGCATGACCCAACTTACCAAATCTTGACCTAGGGATTCTGGCTTCTGTTAGTAAGAACTAATTTCTGTTACCTTAAGCCATCAACTGTGCAATTTCTTAGAGGAGCCATAGGAACTAATGCATGAAAGCACTCATTTCTTTGTTCATGCTGGCTCTCAAATGACACCCAACAGGCACTCAAGCAAATTAAAAAAAAATTGTTTTAATTGTGAAGTTTACTAAATATTGTTGGAAATAGTCTAGATTTGGTTGGATAAACAAGTTATGATAGACTGTACACTGGATATTTCCCAACAAGAAACGAGATATACTAATGGCATCCACTCAGATGCAGGCAGATCTTAAATATTAAATATGCTTTGTTGATTGAAAGAAGCCACGTTTAACAACTAACTTATGATATTATTGTATGAATTCTAAAAAAAAAGGTACACTAAGCTATCAAAAAAAAAAGCAGAACATTGGTTGCTAAGGACTCAGGATCCAGGAGAGTTATAGCAGAGGCAGAGAGAAATAGATATGCTATTTCCCAATTGTGGTAGTAGTTATGTGGGGATGTACATTTGCCAGAAATCATCATATATTTCCTCATAATGGATACACATTACCTAAAAGCTCTGATAATAAAAAGCAATTAAAAACTTAGGATAATATATAATCATCTAAAGCAAACACTATGCTCCCTAGAATAAGCCTAAAATGTTATTTTGAAGTCCAAAAATATGGTTAAGGCTATCCAGCACGAGAAAGATGAAAATATAAAACCAGAACAGCAACAGACAGTTGCTTACTAAAAGGAACTTTACAAGACAACACGGATAACTGAATTCACACTGTAGACCTCTAGGACATTCTTCTTTTGCTATACAGATACCCAGCACAAACAGCAGAAAGCCCAGTCATGCAAACTCTTCTGGGTTGTAAATCGTGGTAAATAAGGATCTGGGAAGCAACAAGTTGATGGATGTTTATTCGGAGAGAAATCACTTACACAAGAAACAGATGATCGCCACAGGTTCCAGTTTCAAGGATGCCTCCAGATGCTCTGTCTCCAACCAGGAAGTAAGAACACTAGCTGGGGTCCGGTACCCCAGCCCCAGCCCTCCCACTCCGTGAAGGTCATGTCCACACCTGTCCCCACCCCCAAGGGGCAACAGGTGCAGGCAGGGTGGATATCTCACAATTCCCCATTTAGTCTAAAGAAGAGATTTAGGCTTGACTACATTGATGGGAGCTGTTCTGAGAGAGACAGATAGTTTGCTCTTTATGCACAAACCCCACTCTCACCCTTTTCTCTCTACTGTCCTTTTCTTAAAATGGATTACTTCAGATCACTGTTTGCAATTATAAACACTGGTTGAAGTATTCAAGGGTTTTGCTGAATATGATCAGAGATCAATCTTTTTTTTCAAGTTAATTTATGGGCTCAGAAACATTGCTGGCAGCTTTCAAGTAACAGATGTTTACCAAGGAAGGAAAATTCCAGACCGTTTCATTGTGAATATTGTAAAACTGCTCAATACCGTGTCAGCTGACAAGGCCCAGCAAAATATATATATGGAGAAAGTGTCATAACTGAAATCATAAACCAGGGAGAGGCAGGCTGAAACAAGTATATGGTGTAATTACTTATGGGGTAGCCCCAAGGGAGAAGGAAAGGGAATCAGCAGGAACCTCAGGTGCAACAGAATGGCTATAGACCCTGGGAAGACAAGATACACTGAGCCTGAGAGCAACACTTTTTTTTTTTTTTTTGTATTTCAGATGACTGCTGTTAGGCAGTCTGCCTTCCATACCTCCTGAAGGGCACACAAACTTGGGTGAGGCTGCACAGCTCTCAAAGTGCAGGTGGCAGAAGGCTGGCTGTGAGTTGCTTTGACAGAAGTTACAGGATATATATATGTATATATATATAGTGAGCTCTTTTTAGATTCAGGCACTTTATTACTTACATCAGTAACAACAGAGATGAAGCCAAAGGAGCCAGCTTCTCGGGTCTTCTTCCCGAATACCAAGAAGGACAACGGCTCATCAAAACAGGCAGGGTACCAGGCAACAAGAGCTGTGAGATACTCTACTATTGGGAAGTCAAGCCTAGACCCCCTCCCCTAGCAAGTAGTTTTGTATTTTGCAAGTGCAAATGGAGAAGGGTGTCAGTGGGAGATAGCTTTAGATGGTTTCACATACTCCTGTTGTCTGAGGGAATCAGAAGGCAGCCTGACAAGTCTGAGATTAGCAACATTAACACTTGTCTGTAAGAGCCACTCCCCTACCCACCCACCCACTGCCATTGCTAAGAGAAGTACTATTAACAAACTCTAAAACAAACAAATAGAAAAAAAAAACATAAAGAAAAGCACCCAGGAAATGAAGGCACTAAGATCAAGATTTCAAGGCCAGTCTACCAATTATAGCAAGACCCTGTCTTTAAAAAAATAAATAAAACCTATATCCAGTCAATGGTGGTGCACACCTTTAGTCCCAGCACTCAGGAGGCAGAGGCAAGAGGATCTCTGTGAGTTTGAGGCCAGCTGAGTCTACAAAGTGAGGTACAGGGCAGTCAGTGACACTCAGAAAAACCCTGCAATTAGCAAGCACACTATATAGAAAAACCCGTGAATCACCACGACAAAAATAAAACCCAAAACACACACCACCACACACACACACACACACACACACAAACACACACACACAAATGGGATGAAGAAAAGGCAGATTCTGTTTAGCCACTGTTATCTCAGATGTCCCAGAAACATTTAGATGCATCGAGTGCACAGGCAGCAAAATGTGCTCAAAATCAGGTCCAGGGACTATAAAGGTTATAAAGGAGACCAAATTCTCAAATGCCATGCCTAGAAGTCCTTGTCTGAACTGGTGCTCTAGTTGGGAAGGAACGAAAACCATCTGGGTAGACCATGGTTTTCCAAATCCCCTGAACTCTGGAGTCACATTCCCTTCTTCTCCCATTACCTGGAACAGGACCTCTTTCCAGAACAGCCTAGCAAGGCTTGTTGGTCATTCTGGATATCTGAGTCTACTCGTCTCTCAATCAGTGTGGAGAGCAGTGTTTCTGGTTCCTAGTGACCCCACATAATGCAATGGCTGCTGCTCTCTTGCTTTGGACTCTTCAAGCCACTAAGCAAGCAGTCCAGGAGAGGAGAGGCTACACGGGAAGAAGGTGACAGCTCAAGAATCATTAAGAGCTGGGACTAGTGCAATGTAAGGGGAAAGAAGTATTCATGGGAATGCTTGCTGATGTTTAGGGGCAAGGGCTGGCCAACAGAAGGGCTCATCGAAGGGAAAATCTGTAATAAATAGAAAAGGGATGGAGATTAAAAAAAAAAAAAAATTCCCAGTGGCTTCAGTAAAGTTTCCAAAAGTAAAGAATATAGGCTGTCCTGCTAACCTTCTAGTTGCTGGCATTTTTCTTTACTTTATTGTTAAAAAAAAAAGACTATCAGTCACTGTGCTCAGACAAAAAAGTGTAATACACAAGACGATGGAGGCTGAATGGGGTATACTGTGGAAGATGCTTACTGGTTGCTTTAACATACCACCCCTTTTATACCCGGATGTTGAGACAGAAATCACACATCAAACCAACCCCTGTGAAATGTCTGATACAGTGGATTTTAGTATATATAGCACACTGTAAAACCTCTGCTACTAATCCCCAAACACCTAAATTAAAACTAAAAATTTAACCATTTAGAATCTCTTCATCTCCCCTTGTGGCTCCCTGACTAACTGCATGCAACCTGACTAGAGGGAGAACCTGACCCTCATTTACAGGAGTATGAACACAATATCTCGGATTTGTCACAATTCAGTAGAAGTGTTAAGAATTGTCTCTGCAAGTGTCTAAGAGTTCCAGTAGGACAGAGTTTTGGCTGCTTTTCTGGTAACTAACCTACCTGAATACCTGCCTCCTGTAGGAATCCCTATATAAGCCACCTGCACTCAGACCCTGAACCAGCTAAAGCTTTCTTCAGTGATGTTTTCATGGCACTAGAAATCACATGCATTAATCCCCTCAGCCCCCCAGCCCCCACTTACCAAGAGACAGCCTTGATGATTTGGAAGAAACTTTACCCTTTACTCATGGAATAGCTATTGTGGTTTCTTTGCTGCACCCATTTTATTCATCTGGTGCCAAAATCCCTTCCTTACCTCTCTACCTCTCTTCCTTCCTTCCTTCCTTCCTTCCTTCCTTCCTTCCTTCCTTCCTTCCTTCCTATCTATTTGTTTATCTCTCTTTTTTTCCCATTCATCTGCCATGTCTGATAACCTGAGTTAGATCCTTGGAATCATGTGGAGAAAAACAACTACCACAAGTTGTCCTCTGACTTCCACATAAACACCATAGTATGCACACACCACACACATTCACAGAGAATAAATATATATTTAAAAAAATTCCCATGCCTTTAATCTCAGCATTTGTGAGGCAGAGGCAGGCAGAGGATCTCTGAGTTTAAGGCCAGTCTGGGATACAGAGTGAGTTCTAGGATAGGCAGGGCTACACAGAAAGACCTTGTTTCTAAAACATAAACCAGACCAAACCAAACCAAACGCCCCACAAATTTAATATATGCCTCAATTTCTTAACCCCACTTTAAATATTTATTTACTTTATTGTATACATGTGTACTGTGTACAAGCAGGTGCCTGTGTAGGCCAGGAGAGAACATCAAATCTCCTGGAATTAGAGTTATAGCTCGTTGTAAGCCACCTCATGGGTGCTGTTACCTGAACCTTTGTCTCCTGCAAAAATAATTGCTTTGAATAGCTGAGTTATCTCTCTAGTCTCCAAAGATAGCATTGTTACTTATATGCATGCATGTGTGTCTGCTTGTGGAGGTACCTGCCAAGGTCGGAATAGGTGACTAGATGGCATAGAGCTGGAGCTACAGGCAACTGTGGGTGTCCCAGTGTGGGTGCTGGGCAAATTTGGGTCCTCTGAAAAAGCTGCAAGCACTTTTAACTGCTGAGTCATCTCTCCCAGTCCCTTTATCTCTTTACCCTTATTTCCTTCTATCAGTATTGGAGGGTGAACCCAGGGCCTTGTACTTGTAGGCAAAATGCTCTACCACTTTTTATTTGGAGGAAGAGTCTTGCTAAATTGCTCAGACTGGACTTGAACTCTCTCTGTAGCCCTTGAGGGCCTTGAACTTGTGCTCATCCTTATTCAACATCTCAAGTTGAAAGGTTACCAGGCCTATGTTACCAGGCATAATTTCTTGCTAGCAAAATCCACACTGGCTCCAAGTGATCATATTTGTTTTTCAGTGCTCATAATCTTCTATTTAACAAATTGATAGTTGGCTTCATAATGAGTTTATTGCTACATTTGAAAATTACAAAGGATGAGGATGGAGAGGTAGCTCATCCGATAAAGTGCTTACTGTGCAAGTATGAAAACCTGTGTCCCAGTCTGCAGCACCCTTTACACTGGCAGAGTAGCAAGGCCTATAATCCCAGTGCTGGCAGGGAGAAACGGAAGAACCCGGGGGCCTGATAGTCAGGTGATAGAGCCTGTCTCAAAAGACAGAGAAAGATAGTGGAAGGTCCATACACACTCAAAAAACACACACACACACACACACACACACACACACACACACGCATACACATGCTCACAAGGGCATGTATACCCACAGATGTGAATAAACATGTATGTCTTAGCACCACACAAGTGTCTGTTGCTTGTGAAAGTCAGAAGAAGTTGTCAGATCCCATGGGCCTAGAGTTACAGATGGTTGTCAGCCATCAAGTAAGTGCTGGGAATTGAACCTGGGTTTTCTGCAAGATCAAAAAGTGTTTTTAACTGATGAGTCAGCTCTCCAGCTCTGACTGTTTCTTTATTTACTTTTTAAAATAGGCAATTCTGTGGCAAGACATGCCTTCACTGGTTGACAGGATGACAGTATGAAAGATCACAGGGCCATTCCAATACCTTTCTTAACGATTTCCCTTCAGGAAATACTGAACAGATGTTGTTTCTTTGTCTGGTTTGATTTTTGATGGCAGTTTAGCTTGCTAAGATTGAAAGACTTGCTTTCATCCTCAAACACTTGCTTGCAGAGGTAAATCATGTTTTACATTTCTAATGGCAAAGCTTAGAACACAGGCACTTATGTGTAAGCAGAGGACAAAATAGCAAACTTTTACAAACAAATGTATTAAAAATGCAAGCATTTAAAATGTAAGGATCTATAGGAATCTCATTTAGTTTGGTTTATCAAAATGGAAACCACAAATAGTAATGGTTTTATCAAATATTATTACATATTCCAGAGAGGAAAACATTCCATATAGTTAGATTTACAACACATAAATGAATAAATATTCATTTCACACATATACAAATGTAAGAACAAATAAACATTTAGCTGTCAAATTGAAGATGATAATAACAAACCCTTTACATTTTATTTTTGATAGCAAAATGTCTATGTCATAATTCTGAAGGCTTGAATTTTAAAGTTAGGTCAAAGCTGCATATATTAGTTTTTGCTTTTGTTTTATAATGTGGGGAACAATCCCAGTGCCTCACATATAGAAGGTTAAATGCTCTCGCTGGGCAGGAGCTTCGCTAAGATGGCTTACCAGCCCTGACTTTTCAGTTACCAGTACACTAACCACTCAACGAGGCTGGGCTAGGTTCCCAAAGGGACAAAACATATAGAGTGAACAGGCTTTGTTGAGTTAAATGAGATAAAACTTAAAACTGGGACGCCATGGGAAATAAACTTAAAACTGCACTCTGCTGAGTGGCCTGTGTTTAAATGCAAAGCAGGACAGTGACAAAACCAGAAACAGCCCATGGCGTGAGTGAGGGAAGCATCACACTGATTCTCAAAGCCTGTTTGTTTGTCTCACTGCTTAAGAGATTTTAAGGGCTCATAAACACTTCTGAATTATTATTCAACAAGTAAACACACTACACGGAATATTTCAAAGCCACTACCAACAAAAATAAATGAGCAAACAAATCAACTTCTACCCAGTAATGTATTACTGGCTTCTTAACAAATCTTTTCGTTCTGGCATTAAACTGAGAAAGGGGGGTAGGGAGGATACAACTAAATGGTTTCTGAAAAAAAAAAAAAAAAACATTTTCCATTTAGTGAAAAGTTCTGGATTCTGACTTCTACAGAACATGCTGGTCCACAAATGATGGAACAGAGGTAATTATGTTGAGCTAAAGAAATACAGGGTGAAAACAGAGTCCTCAAGGAAAGCCCTACAAGAAACTCATGAGTGATCTAACTACAAACAGATGGATGAGAAGAATATGTGTCGGAAATGTTGGCTTGTTACTATAGTTTTTTCTTCCTTTTCAGAGTCATTCATCTTCTAAGATTGCCTCCTTTGCCTTTTTAGGGACAAATTACCTCACTGCTATTTGTTCCTTTACAATTTTAGCAAAGTTT
This sequence comes from Phodopus roborovskii, assembly GCF_943737965.1. Taxonomy (NCBI): domain Eukaryota; kingdom Metazoa; phylum Chordata; class Mammalia; order Rodentia; family Cricetidae; genus Phodopus; species Phodopus roborovskii. Next base: position 139,275 of record NW_026125877.1, read on the forward strand.
AAGTGAAAATAACAGAGAGCAGTGCAGTCTTTTCTGGGAATAAGTTCCTTATTTGTGGAGGTTCACACACATGTGACATGTTTGCTTTGAGAAATGGGAAAATGTCTTCCATGTTAACATGTGGAGAGTAAATGCTTTCTTTCTGAGTTTTAACTGCCTCGTGGTCTTCATTCATTCATAACTGCACTACACACTGCAGGTATGTATACTGTTTCTAATACTTTCTTTATGACTGGCCAAGGAAAAGCACACCAAGAGAAATATTAACGCCTCTTGTAAGCACCATTTCTCTACACATATACAAACCATAACCCAAAGTCCAACCTGGAACCCAGTCACCCACTTTCTGTTGAGTCAAATTTTGAAAGAGTTCTAATTCACATTCAGGCTAAAAGGATATTCTCGAAATAAGTCTAAAGACTGCATATACTCTCAGTCCATCTGCTATCTAAACTGTGAAAGCATAGAATATATATGTCTTTCTCCCACTCATAACATAAATGCGTGACAAGTCAGGATGCAAAAAAAAAAAAAAAAAAAAAAAAGACTGCATCTCCTTTGACAAACAGCACTCATGATAGAGAGATGCAAAGTTAACTCAGTCTTCAACTGAAAGCCTTAGAACACAGAGATCCGAACTCACCCCATTGAAGGAAATAATCAACTTGAGGGCTGGAAATCAATAAAATAGAAACCAAGAAAACAATATGAAAAAAAATCAATGCAACGAAGAGTTGGTTTTTTGAGAAAATCAACAAGATAGACAAACCTTTATCCAAACTAACAAAAAAGCAGAGAGAGAGAACATGCAAATTAACAAAATCAGAAACAAAAAGGGGAACATAACAACGGACACAGAGGAATCCCAGACAATTTCAAGGTCATACTTTGAAAATCTGTATTCCACAAAAATTGAAAATTCAAAGGAAATGGACGAATTTCTGGATAACTATCACTTACCAAAATTAAATCAAGGACAAACAACTTAAATAGACCTATAAACCCCAATGAAATATAAGCAGACATCAAAAGCCTTCAAACCAAACAAAGTCCAGGGTCAGATGGATTCAGTGTAGAATTCTACCAGATATTCAAGGAAGAACTAATACTACTACTCCTCAAAGTGTCCCACAAAATAGAAACAGATGGTTCATTGCCAAACTCTTTTTATGAAGCCACAATAACCTTGGTACCCAAGCCTCAGAAAGACACAACTAAGAAAGAAAACTACAGACAAATATCCCTGATTGATGCAAAAATACTCAATAAAATACTGGCAAACCAAATTCAAGTATACATCAGAGAAATCATCCACCATGACCAAGTAGGCTTCATTCCTGGAATGCAGGGATTATTTTCATACGAAAATCTATCAACGTGATCCATCATATAAACAAACAGAAAAAGGAAAACCATATGATTATCTCCCTAGATGCGGAGAAAGCCTTCGACAAAATTCAACACCCTTTCATGATAAAGGTCTTGGAGAGGTCAGGAATAACAGGAACATACCTAAACATAATAAGAGCAATATACAGCAAACCAACTACCAACATCAGAGTGAATGGAGAGAAACTTAAAAGCAATTCCTCTAAAATCATGAACAAGACAAGGCTTCCTTCTCTCTCCATATCTCTTCAATATCATACTAGAAGTTCTGGCTAATGCTATAAGACAACAAAAGGAGATCAAAGGGATGCAAATTGGAAAGGAAGAAGTCAATCTGTCTCTGTTTGCAGATGATATGATAGTTTACATAAGCGTCCCAATAAAATCTACCAGGGAACTCCTACAGCGATAAACACCTTCAGCAAACTAGCAGGATACAAGATAAATTAAAAAATATCAGTAGTCCTACTTTTTTCAGACGACAAAGAGACAGAGAAAGAAATCAGAGAAACATCACCCTTTACAATAGCCACAAACAACATAAAGAATATTGGTGTAACACTCACCATACAAGTAAAAGTCCTATATAATAAGAACTTTGTGGCTGTAAAGAAAGAAATTAAAGATGATACCAGAAAATGGAAAGATCTCCCTTGCTCTTGGATAGGTAGGATAAACATAGTAAAAGTGGCAATCTTGCCAAAAGCAATCTACAGATTCAATACAATCCCCATTAAATCCCACCACAAATTTTCACTGACCTTGAAAGGATAATAATCAACTTTATATGGAAAAACAAAAGACCCAGTATAGCCAAAACAACCCTATTCAATAAAAAGAACTTCAGGAGGCATCACCATTCCTGACTTTAATCTCTACTACAGAGCTGTAGTTCTGAAAACAGCCTGGTAGTGGCATAAAAATAGACAGGTAGACCAATGGAATCAAATTGAAAATCATAATATTAACCCACACACCTATGAACACCTGATTTTCGAAAAACAGCTAAAATTATACAATCGGGCAAAGACAGCATCTTCAACAAATGGTGCTGGCACAATTGGATGAGGGTGTGTAGAATACTGAAGATAGACCCATGTCTGTCACCATGCACGAAACTCAAGTCCAAATGGGTCAAAGACCTCAACATCAATCCAGCCACATTGAACCTCTTAAAAGAGAAAGTAGGAGATACCCTTGAACAAATTGGTATAGTTGACCACTTCCTGAACATAACTCCAGGGGCACAGACACTGAGAGAAATAATTAATAAATGGGACCTCTTCAAACTTAGAAGCTTCTGTAAGGCAAAGGGCACAGTGAACAAGACCAAATTGCAGCCCACATACTGGGAAAAGATTTTCAGCAATCCTATATCCGATAAAGGGCTGATCTCCAAAATATACAAAGAACTCAAGAAACTAGTCAACAAAACACCGAATAAACCTATTAAAAATGGGGTACAGAACTGAAGGAAGAATTCTCTATAGAGGAAATTAAAAAGGCTGAAAGACACTTAAGAAAGTGCTCCACATCCTTAGCTATCAGGGAATGCAAATCAAAGCAACTTTGAGATCCCATCTTACTCCTGCCAGAATGGCTAAAATTAGAAACACCAATGATGACTCATGTTGGAGAGGATGTGGAGAAAGGGGAACACTCCTCCACTGCTTGTGGGAATGCAAACTCACACAGCCATTTTGGAGATCAGTATGGCAGTTCCTCAGGAAAATGGGAACTAATTTACCACAGGACCCCTGCAATCCCCCTCTTAGGCATATACCCAAATGATGCACATCATGCAACAAAGACATCTGTTCAACTATGTTCATAGCAGCACTATTTGTAATAGCAAGAACCTGGAAGCAACCTAGATGCCCCTCAATTGAAGCATGGATAATGAAGACGTGGCACATCTACACAATGGAATACTACTCTGCAGAAAAAATAATGGTATCTTGAAATTCGCAGGCAAGTGGATGGCACTAGAAGAAACCATCCTGAATGAGGTAACCCAGTCACAAAAGAGGAACATAGTATGTACTCACTCATATATGGATTTTAGAGTTAGAGCAAAGGATCACCAGCCTATAATTCACAACACCAGAGGAAGTAGGATACAAGGTGTATTCTAAGAGATTCATATTCAGTCCCTCACAGAACCGGGAAGGATTAAGTCCCCCAGAGCACAGGGGAAGAATGGAGAGAGATGTAGTTGAAAACAAGGGGGAGGGAAATGAAAACATGTGCGACCAGGATGATTGAGCCCAGTTAGGAATAGAAGACAGGAGAGAGAGAGAGGGAGAGAGAGAGAGAGAGAAAGAACATAAAAGAGGGAGCCAATATTGGTTTGAAGATAAAACTGAACACAAAGAAAGGTCTAGAGAACTACAAGACTGCTGCCAACTAACAATTTGAGCTTCCTTGGAAAGGCTACCATAAATGCCCTTCACGGATAGAGAGATCAACAACTAACTTTCCATGGAGCCCTCAACCAATGCCTGTTGGAAACAGGCGCAAACACCCATACACAAATACTGAGTTGAAGTAGAACCCAGATGCAGATGGAGAGGATAAGACAAGGCTGCAGAAACACAGAGATAGCTTACCTGAATAAGGAGGAGCTAACGGGCCACCAGTCTGATAGCTGGGAAGCCAGCAAGGGACTGTCTCAGGCCCCCCTGAATAGGGGTCTTAGGCAGAAGGACTGAGCAGTCTAAGGGACCTGAGACAGTAGAGCCAGGATGAATACCTTGTGCACAAAAGGACCTTGTGAACACATCTCCCATGGAGGGATAACTCCCTTAACCTAGAGACAGGAGAGAAGCCATAGTCCCTACTTCACATGACCTGTCAGACCTACATGACACGAAATAGATTACATTCCCCTACATATGGAATTCACGTGGGGGGGGGTGGGAAAGGAGGGTGATTAGGGTGCATGTGAGAGGGTAGAGAGAGTAAAAGGGAGGGAGGGAGAGGGAGAGGGGGATGGGGATTGACATGTAAAATAATAAATTAAATAAATAATGCTTTGACTCCAAAATTTAAGTTCAAGGACAAGTTACTGGGGAAAAGGATTTCTATTTTTGTTTCCACAGAAAATGAAAAGCTGTGGATTCCTTCCAGACTAATGTGGTTTGATCAAGCCAGACTGCCTGAAACAGAGTACCAGGTGATCCTACATTCAAAACTGCTGGACAATGCAGACTTACAGACTACAGCTTCAGGATTTCTGCATCTTCTTAGAATCCCCCAAAGACAGTGCCCCTTACCAGCAGGGAGTGGTTTGGAAAGAGCGATGGCCAAATTCCCCAAATATTGTCTATAAATGTTTGTTTTCATTTAAATGGACTTGGTTATGAAAAATAAATAAATAAATAGATAAGAAATTTAAAAATATATTATTATGCTCTATAAAACAGAAATATTGTAAGAGTGAAGACCTGGCCCCTTCCCTTCCACATTTCTCATATGTATCCCTCCTCCAACTAGAATGCTTCCATTTGCATTGCTAAACTCACAACATATTCCTCTGGCTTAGATAACCACCAGCTCCCAATCACTCTGAACACAACCCCCACCTGAAATTTGGCTTTCCTTGTAACTCACTACAAAAAGGGTACTCAATTCTTCCTGAAGATGGATATTATTTGTTCATTGCTACAGCAGTTAGCAATGAAACACAAATGAAAACTCAATGAGGCCACCTGGGAGTTCATTGTTGGAGAAAGAAAGGTGGTGAAAAAGTTAGCCCAACTTTTAGAATGAGAAAAGGAGAGAAGAGGTATCCATGATGTGGCCATGTTGGGCATGCATGTCCTGCCCACATAGTTTGGGGCCAAGGTCAGCACAATGCCAAGATTGCAACATATATGCTTATGATAAGCTGTCTCAAAGGCTTCCCTCCTCTTAGTCTAGCTATCCAGAAATTCTGTGATAAAGAAAATGGTTGGTAAAGTTCACAGAGCCAAATAGATTAAGGCAAAAACTCAACACAACAAAACTAACTAGGATGTTAAAACTCACATAAACTCAAATTTTTATAAAGAAAGATCTCCTAAATAATCAAAATCAGGAAGAGCCTGTGCTATCCCAGTAAGAATGACTAAATATTATTCTTACTATTTATCATTATGTTTATCAAGAATGTGCATTTGAGGAATGCAGATGCCATAAGATATATCTTCTATGGATGTGTTCTGGTGATTGAGCTCATGTGTCTTCAGGCATATATCATGGAGGGTACAGATACCTATACCTACTAAGTCCTATTACTTCTGCTGTCTCAAATAAACAAACAACACCGTACCTCTTGTTCTCACTGCAGAAAGATCGGTGCCACTCAATTTACCCTGATATGATTATTCGGAGCCTCCATGTGATTTGTAATAACTATTCTCATGTATCCCAAATGGTTTTATATTCCAAAGGTGAAACTCTAATCCCAGCCCTCAGGAGGCAGAGGCATGCAAATGTTTGAGTCAGGAGCAGACTGGTCTACAGTATAAATGCCAGGGTCTTGCAAAAACAGCCTAACTTTCATGGGGCTATAATTCAAACAGTGGTATGTGTTGAGTCATTTATCTGTCTTTTTTCTGGAATTCCTTGAAAACACAGAATAGCTATGTGGCATTTGATTACTTGTTTGTGAGAAATTAAGAAAAATCAATAAAGTT